>NW_028258325.1:28582812-28886796 GCF_053883595.1 Heterocephalus glaber
CTTGCTGATTGTTTCATGGCAATTTGAGCAGAATGAATTTTCTCCTTTTACTGCTAAGGGTGTTATCTTAATGTCATTTGAGTGAACTAAATTGAGGATATTGGTTACATACTACCTCAATTTTTATTTTTATGGAAATGCCTTCTTTTTCCTTCATTATTAGAATACTTTTCCTGAGCACAGATGTCCAAGTGTTGAAGATTTTAAAGACATATTTTCCACACCACTTTATAAATAAGCATTTCATTTTCAATTCACTGCTTTTGATGTTAATAACATGCATTCTTAAATTTTTCTATTCTCATTCTTTCAGATGTAACATATTTGTTCTTGCTATTATTATAAAGATTTCTCTTTGTCTCTGGATTTCAGAAATCTTACTGTAATGTGTATTGATGTGGTTTTCTTTGGGTTTATTCTGTTTGGGTTCACCAAACTTCCCAATATGTGAATTTATAACCTTAAGAAATTTAGAACTTCTAATGTCATATTTTCACATACATTTTTTTTCTCCCTTTTATTTATCTGTAGGGAGCAATTTTACATAATTTTGGGGAAAAATCATTTCATAATTAAAATTATGATTAGGCCTAGTTCTCCTGCCTACAGAACAGCTATGGCATTTTGAGATGTAACTCCATTTTTGCTTCCTGTCACAGCTAAAACCTCAATGGTCTGGTGATGCTGTGATGCTGTGATGCTCCAGGACAAGATTTCACCAGTTGAAGACATCCCTGGAGGAGCAAAATCTTCACCTGTATAGTTACTCATTGTTCTAGGATTTTTGACGCAGCTGCCCTCTGAGCATCTGTTACATTTGTTTCTCCCGATGTACTGAACTCTCTGTCCTGAGTAGTCTGTTACATTTGTTTCTGCTGATGTCCTGAATAAAAGATGGCAAGCTTGGGGGCGGGGGGTGCGGTTGGTCTTTGCTTCCCAGAGCAGCACTGATAAGGCCCAAAGCTCAGCTTCTTCTCTAAGTCTCATTTTTTCTATCTTTTCTGTCTAATAAATTAATTCACCTTTTGCTGTTGTGGCTCACAGGAGACTATGAATTACTGCAGAGGTTCTAGTAACATCCCCTTTCCCTGTCCCCTACATTTATCTCTCCTTTTAAAACTCCAATTATTCTTTTTTTTCCCAAATCTTGGTATTTTTTTCATTAAGTTTATTGGTACATTTTAGGTATACAAAACAGTTACATCCATCATTGAGATCTTGCACCTTTACATGATGTATCTTGGTTCTTATTTTTTCCCCATTTCCCTACCCTCCCTTCACCCCTGCCTCTCTTCTTTATTTACAAAGATTTTGTTTACATTTTTTCCTTTTCTCATATTTTTTCTTTCCCCTTCTTTCATTTCCCCTACCCTTCCCACTTCCCCTACTCCTTTAGACTTTTTCTTCCTATTTCACATTATCAATTATACATGTTGAATCTTATTTACACTTTCAGTTTTTCACACCAGAGAAACTATTCAGTATTTACATGTGTGTCCTATTTATTTCACTTAAGAGTATGGCCTCAATGTGCACCATTTACCTATAAATGTCTCTAGTTTTTTATTCTTTATGGCAGAGTAGCACTCCATTATATATTTTTTTAAAACCCAGATCTTATCTATGCAGTCTACAGTTGATGGACAATTGGGCTGTTTCCAAATTTTAGCTATTACAAACTGTGTGGCTATAAACATGGGTGACCATATATCACTGAGGTATGATTCTTTTAACTCTTTTGGTAAGATACTCAGCAGAGGGATTGCTGGGTCAAATGGGACTTCCAAGCCTAGTTGCTGGAGGTATCTACATATTGATTTCCGTAGTGGTTGCACCAGTCTGCACTCCCACCAACAATGGAGAAGGGTTCCTTTCTCTCCACACCCATGCCAGCATTTGTTATTGGTTGATTTCATGATAGCAGCCATTCTTTCTGGGGTGAGGTGGAATCTCAGTGTTGTTTTCATCTGCATCTCTCAAATGACCAGTGATGTTGAACATTTTTTCATTTGTTAATTTGCTTTCATATGTTCGTTGTCTGAGAAATGTTTGTTCATTTCAAATGTCTATTTTTGAATTGGGTCTTTATATTTAGGGGGAGTCTGATTTTTTTAACGTTCGTTATATATTCTAGATAGTAGTCCTTTGTCTGAGGAACAGCTGATAAAAATATTTTCCCACATTGTAGGTTGTCTCTTAGCTCCGTTGGTGGTTTCTCTTGCAGTGCAGAAGCTTTTTAATAAGATGAGATTCCAGTTGTTGATTCTTTGTGCTCAAACTCCAATTATTCTTTAGTCTGCCTGATATTGTTTCCTATGGCACCAAAGTGTTGTGCCTCTATTTCCAATTTGCTCTTATGAGAAAGATTTAGTTATTAGATCTTCAGGTTCACTGATCTTTTCTTCTGCAGTGTCTAACATGTAAAAGTGTAGTTTCTGTTGTATCTTTTATTTCTCATTTAGATCTTATAATTTCATCATTATGCTCATATTTTCTTCAGTAGATTTGAATTTATGGAGCATTATATTACCTATTTATATGTCATATCTGTTAATTATTTCACTCATAACTTCTGGTTCCCTATTGTCTGACATTCTTCAGGCTGTAAGTTGAACTTTTGTGCTTGTACTTCAGTCTAGCAATTTCCCATTGGATTGGATTTTATGAATATTGCATTGTTGAGTATTCCTTTATGTTATAGTTCCCTAAAGAATATTGGTTATTTTTCTTCTGAATAAAAATTAAATAACTTGTAGATGAATTTGATCCTTTCAAGGATTATTTTAAAATTATTTTAAATTGGGCATGGAGAAGTCTAATGCTAGGGCTAATTTATAGTTAAATTAGTTTATAGTGAAAGCCTTTCTCAGGTTGCTATGGTATGGCCTGTGTATTAAACACAGTGGAAACTTTATCTTTGTCATTCTGTGATTCTGGGAATTGTTCACCTTATCATAAGGCTTTCCTGGACTTTATGTACTTTTTTTCTTGTTACCCGCCTTTCTTCACATCTTACCATTCACATGAGCCATTTCTGTGTCAGAAATACTGTTCCAAGGGAAATTGTTTATTTTGTGTATTGGCAATTATCAGTAAGTATGGAAAATCAGCCACGTCCCTATTCACTGTTTTTCTCTCAGTTCATTTTGATTTCCTCCTTTTTGTCTTTGGCCCATGCATTCTCCCTCTGTATAGTTTCAGGTGAAGTTTATAACTCAGAATAGACCGACAAAATAAAGTCATTTGGTGGTAGAGTGCTTACCTCTCATATACCAAGCCCAGAATTACAACTGGAAGAAAAAGTAGAACATTTTCTCCTTTGTTGAATTTTTTAAATTAATCTTTATGTTATATAAATTTCATTTTGTACTTCCTTTTCCAGATTTTTTGATATTTCTCCTTATATTATTACTTTATTTCATATTCCTTATATTTCATATTTTTCATAAATATTGTCTCCACCAACTAGTAAGTAATAGATTAATTGAAAATAGAGAAAATGTATCAATCTGACCCTTCAGGGCTGTAATAGATCTTTTCAATGTGAATCTTGAGTCTATCCATTCATTCCATCTACTCTGATATATTATAATAGTTTTCATTTTCTAGATTAGAAAATTAAAAGCTATATATTCTATTAAAATTCACAGTAAAATGATATTGGTTTTTTAATGCTTTAGCAAATAATCTCTGCAATTTGTTTAAAAATAATCGTTTTTAAAAGCAAAAATGTAAAAGCACTTTAAATTATAAAACTTTACAGATATAGAAGAAACTAAAACCCAAACAATAAAAAAGTGCAAATTATCTCATTACTAAGATAAAATTGTTGTTAAAATTATTTTATATATATATATATATATATTCTGGTTATTTAAATAAATATATGTATAAACCTTCACATACATGGAAGTCTCTAAGACATATGTCATTTTTATATGTATATGTCGTTTTGCATATTTTAATACGTAGTATATATTTTTATACATCATTAGCAATTTAAAATCAATGTACCTTAAAATCTGTGTAATGCTTCATTCCATAAATAAAGAGAAATGATTTAATATTTCTCTTATACTTAGGCATTAGATTGTTTTCTGTCAGTTGTGATAAAATTCCAATATAATTTTTTATACATATATCACTATTCACATATCAACTTACATAATGTAGTCTCTTTCAAGAATTCTGTTGACATTATTCACATCATCACATCAGTTCACTGATTCAGTGATCCAGTGTCTTGCGCCACAGAGTTGTGCAAACATTATCATAACATAATTTTGGAACATTTATATTACTCTCCCCCCTCCAAAAGATTCCAAATTGAAATCCTGTATAACTTGCAGTAACTCCATCCTCAGATAATAATTTATCTTTCTATTTCTATGCATTTGCCTATTCTGAACATTTGTGACTGGCTTGTTTCATGTAAAGTAACATTTTCAAAGTTCATCCATGTTGTTGAATATTTCAGTTCTTCATTTATTATTGAAGAGTAATGTTCCATTGAATGGATATATCACATTTACTCATTCATCAATTGAAGGACACTTTTCCTTCCACTTGTTGGATGTTGGAGCTATTATGAACACTTCAGTACTGCTTTATATGGATATATGTATATCTGGGAAATCCTTGTGTCATATGGTGACTCTCTAAGCAACATTTTAAGTGAGTGCCAAACCTATTAGAGATTATCATTTTGTATTCCCAAGAGTAGATAAATTAGAAACTCTTGGTAAATTAGAAACTCTTGAGCTGGTTTCAAATATAACATTGATCTCATGGATATAGATGGTTGAATAGCGGCTACCAGAGGCCAGGTAGTGTGGAGGATAAAGAGGTGATTACAAAATTACATTTAAGAGAAATAAATTCCAGTGTTCTATAACAGAGTACGGTAACTGTAGTTAATAAGCATTTATTGTGTACTTCAAAATGGCTAGCAAAGATGAATTTGAGATTCTCAGCAGTAAGAAATAGTAAACATTGAAGCTTAAAGACATGCTAATTATCCTGATATCATCAATATTAGCGGTATTCATGAATATGGTGTTCCATAAATATGTACAGGTGTATAGCCATTTTTTTAAAAGAAAATCTACAAATATATCCATTTGCTCTTCAAGAATTTATTATACTCTCAATCACTGTAAATTGCCCTTAAAATAAATATTAATTTGAAAGGCAAACAGACATTTAGTCAAAAAGCATTAATTACCTTATAGATTGAATATTTCCTCAGCTTTATTAATATTATAAAATATTTTGTAATTTTATTCTGTATCATTTTCTAGTATCAAATTTATTATGCATTTGCAGCAGTTTTCACAATTTAGTGCTTAACTCTTAATCATGTTTTGCATAAGTCAGTGTGTAGTGGTTTATATTTCTGGGGTTTTTAAAATCTATTTTAACATGTATACCACTGGTTTTCTGTTTAATTTTTTAATTCCAGTTTTATTTTGAGGTAATCAAATATTTTTATGTAATTGTAAGACATAATACAGACACATCCAGTATACATGTTCCTCAGTTTTACTCAGTGATAACTTCTTGTGAAATTTTAGCACAATTAGGATATTTTATTCACATTTAGGATATTTTCATGTTCAGAGATCTATTATGAACAGAATTGTTCAAGTTGTCCTTTTATAGCTACATTCACCTCCTCCCAACCTCCACACTGCTCTAGGCCCTAGAAACCACTAACTTATTCTTTCATTTTTTATAATTTTGAAATTTAACAATGTTAAACAAATGAAATAATAAAATGTAATTGACTTTGCTATGGAGATCAAGTCAGATTATTTTTGTTTATCAATCGTTGCTTTTGTTTCATTCATAACTAGTGTTCCATGATGTGTATTTATCACAGTTTGCTTAACAATTAAAATGTTTGAAATATGTCTGAGTTGTGTCTACTTTTGACTATTATTGTTAATGCTACCAATGACATTCAAATACAGATTTTAGATGAATTCAAATTTTCATTTCTCTGTGATAAATTCCCAAAAGTATAATTGTTGAATCTTATAGTTCTAACAAGCTTAGTTTTAAGAAATTGTTTAGCCACTTTCCAAAATGACTGTAAGGTTTTACATTCCCACTAGCTATATGTGAATGATATGGTTGCTCTGCATCCTTACCCCACTTAGTACTATTGCTCTTGTCCATACTAGTTATTCTCATAGATATGCATTGATCATCACTGTAGTTTTAATTTGCAATTTCCTAACAATTAAAGATATTATCATCTTTGTGTTCTTTGCCATCTTGACATACTTTACACGTATTTGTGTGCATCTATTCCTGTGTTCTTTATCCCTTCCATTAGTCTATCTGTTCATACCTTCTGCCAATACTACAGTGTCATCTTTACAGTAGCTATGTAGAATACCATTTAAACCAGTTCCTCCTACTTCAATCTTCTTTTTAAATTTTTGTTCTATTCTAGTTCCCTTACCTTTTTATACAAATTTTTAAAACAATATTTTGTACATCTAGCAGAAAAAAGTTGTGCATGGATTTTCATAGAAATAATATTAAACCTATTAATCCATTTGGGATAATTGATATCTTTTCCTTTGTTGAGTATTTCAATTTCTGAACATAGCTGTGGTAGATATTCTAGTATACCAAATACCCAGTATTTGAGTATTTTTTCAGTTTTAATTGGCTTGTTTGGCTTCTGTTTTATATCATCTACTCATTTACTGAGAGATTTTATTTTTTTGTTAAGAATATTTTCTCATTGTTTAAGGCATGTTCATAGTTGCTTGTTGAAGAAACTAGAAGTTGCTTTAAAATTTATATGTGATAATTGTAATGTCAGAATTTAAAATGAATTGTCAGAATTTTAGTGTTGGTACCTTTATTGTCTTTTTCATTTATTTTTCCATCTTCCTGTTCTTGGGATAATAATCAACTGTCAATTGAAACCACATTTTCATTATTATGTTATGATACTCTAGATCTTATTTAAATCTTCAAGTTTAGCTTGCCTCCTTTGAAAAATCATTTTCAAGTGTGACAGGTAAGCTTAATTGTCAACTTGATCTGAGAAGGTCATGGAGGCCTGAACTCGAGTCTGTATTTGGTGCCAGACCCCTTCCTCTCTGATACTGTTCCCTTGCTCTGCCTCCTTGCTGTCATGAATTAAACCGATTTGCTCGATCACTTTTTTTTTTTGAGACAAAGTCTCACTATGTAGTCCAGCTTCACCTTAAACTCACTATGTAGCCCAGGCTGCCCTCGAACTTGCAGTGATCCTCCTACCTCAGCCACCTGAGACTAGCACTTCTTTCAACCATGATAATTCTACCTCAGCGTCATCAGTTGTGAACTAAAACCTCTAAGACTGTGAGCCAAATTAAATGTTTCCTATATTGAAAGGTAAAAATTATACCTGTTGTCCATATCACATGTCCTGTTCTCCTTTCTGCTTCATTTTAAAATCCTATTAGTATAAAAATTGGTAAGATATCTCCTACCTGAAAGAGGTTAAAATGATATCATGTTTAATGAGAATGATCTTATTAAAGAATAACCTAATCAATTGACATAAATTCATATCCTCTCTGGAGTTAAGAAAAATAGAAGACATAACATTCAGAAAACATTAAACTTAATCTAATTCTACTCTAATAATTTGGATCCTTGGTAGTTATTCAAGTGTCCTGGGGAATAAAATGACCAAGGACATTATAATTGGATATGATGCAGTTATTTATTCTTCTTTACTATAAAAATCTTCTTTCATCTTTGATGGCCTAACATGATAGTTACTAATGACAACCGCAACTTCTGTCACTATGAAGATCTCAATTTCTTTATCAAAATGCAACTTTTGTTCATCAAAAATAAATCTATTTGAATTAAACAAGACCCCAAGTACCAAAATACAAACCAAAAAAAGAAATTTAAAAAGTCTAGGTCTAATATCACTTTTTTTCCAGAATGTAATAACATAGTTTGGTACCAGCCCTCAAAGTGGGCTATGTATGTTTATAGACCTACACAGTATACCAGTGAATAGGGTCTGTGAGTTAGAAATAAAGATAGCAGTTTATTTTATGGTAACATTCCATTACTGATAGATTTAGATTCCCACTATCTCTCTTGGATATTTTTGTCTTTAGTGTAAAACATTCACGACAGACGTGGTCAAAGATTTACTCTTATTTTTATTTCTAAGATAAAACAGCAAGGAAAAGTCATTCAAATGACACTGTAGCACCTATTTATACAATGGTATGAAATTTGCTATGTTACTTAAGATTCCCTTGATTGTTGTGGTTTGTAGCTGTGAGCACCATATCTCATTCATAATGCTAATGAGGGTAATTATTGAGAAGGGAGAAACGAATGAACATTATAATTGGAAATACAACCTTTCTATAATTTTTTTTACAATTCATATCTTAACTTCTGCAGGCATATCTTGATCATATTATTTATATGAATTCAAGTTGCTTCAATAGGTATTCCATGTAATATTAGTTCCATAAGGTAGATTTTCATTGAAAAGAAGGTTCTCATATTAAGTTTGAGAATCATAGGGTTCATCCAAGTGCAATAATTTTTTCATTGCATGAAATCTGAGACTAATCTGCTAATGTGTTGTAATTGATAAAAGGAGGAAAAGTTGGAGCATTTTCTAAAGTTATGCTATCATGAAAATATATCATAGTTTTGAGAAGCAATAATCAAGGCTTTCTGAATGCGTTTACCTTTTGAAGATGGCTGTATGCTGAAAAGTACTTTGTTTTTATATCTCATCCCTCTAAAGCAAATCATTTCTGCCATCTGCCTAAAATTTTATATTTATACTTTTTCATAAATTCTCAAAGTAAAAGTCTAAGAATTTGATGCAGTGTGAACATCAAGAAAAAATGCAAGATTGTTATCTTTGTTCAGTAATATATTTGCTTCCAGAAAAGTTAACAGAGAGTAGGTAGTCATAGTGTAGGTTATTCTGTAGTGAGTGAAATAGTAAGTTTTAATTATTTGTTTTTTTTAAAGAGATCTTTAACTTTGTTTTTCTTTACCAGCTTCTGGAAAAAGTTGCTTTCCTGGTTTGCTGATGGTACATTTCTACCAAACTCACCTGAACGTATGCATCCAGTAATATTTCTTTTGCCACTCTTAGCAATCAGGTGACCAGAGATGGGGTGATTATTTTAAACACTTTGGGCTGTATAGGAATTACCCTTGTCAGAACTGGAGGTAGCATGTTCTTTTATCTCCTTCTAATATCATTATCAGCCACTCTTACTAATTTATTTTGTGCCCAGAGTTAGATGCTCCCTTTGTACCTTCCTAGTCACTTAAACATGGAAATAGACTTACCATCGGTGTGATGGCTGAAAACAATATAAAATAGAAACAGATAGTGAAGGTAATAGAGGATTAGGTAAGATAACAGAGGAACTTTGAAATACTCACAGTTGCCAAAAATTTATAATTTATCAATTTATCCATAATAAATGAATTCACACTTCCCTGAGTTTCAACTCTGGATAATCCATAGTTTTAGGGAAAGATTACCTCTCTCTCTCTCCCTCCTCCTTCCAACCCTTCCTCCTTCTCTCTGTTTCTCCTTACCTCCCTCTTTCTCTCTCTACCTCCCTCCTTCCCTCCTTTCTTTTTCTCAAAGCTTGAGCATCAATATATTAAAACCAATATCAGTGTCATTATCTTTCTGACTGTATGTATTTGTGAATCATTTCTCAGATCCTTATAAGAAAAATCTCTCTCTCTTTCTCTCTCTTGGTTGCTTGCTCTTGTTCGCTCTCATCTATCTTATACCATTCTAGAAAATGTTCATTAAAACAGCCAAGGATACATTCAAATAAAAATCCACAGCTTAAAGCAATGTGTAAACTTACCACAATGCAATATATAATCGGACAATACATGTGGCATGCATATGTATAGAAAGATATAGATATAGTTCATATTTATATTTTAACTTTTTAGCATGTTTTATACTTACTGGGTGAAGGAAAAGATTTAAATTAATAGAAATTTTCCTCAGTTTTTATGAAGATTTGTTATATGTTCTTGGGTGAACTCTTTTTTGAGCTAAAATTTAATTATAAACGAACACATTCATATGCATCCTATCATATATATTAGTAGAATATTTATCTCACATTGAGGACAAATTCCACTATGAATTAAGTAGGAGATTTTCAACTGAATGTTTCCTTGACAGTTTTAATGAGTATTGTTAGAAGTATGTCATCATAAATATTCATAGGAAATGGTATGAATATTTATAAGGAATGGAAATTTTCTGAATTAGAGGGCATTTATTTCTTAGAACACCAATATTACCAATAACAACTATTATATTGTTTTTACCACTTTTTATCTTGCTAACAGCTTTCTATAAATATTCCAAAACCTCTAGGCATAATACATTACAGAATTCAAATTTTATATTTCATTTTATTTAAATGAAATATTTGAAATGTATTTTTCCTGTGGCTATTATAGTACAATGTAATAAAGTTAATGGATGTACATAAACCAATTTTGTTCTCAGCTATAGATATACTGAAAATTAGAAAATGAAGCCAGGCTGGTGTTACTATTGGAACAAAAACTGAACTTGAAATATGAATTAACTGCTGAGTGCTTTCAAATATTAATTTCATTTGCATTCTCAGAGTATTTTATTTAAAGCTTTGTATTCAAGATAATATGGATATTTTCTGAGTTTCAAAATTAATAATTAACTGGGTAAAATGTAAAAATATTAAGAATTCCACTATTAGTAGTATAGAAAACATTTTGAGTTTAAAAACCATCCAATGTTATAATGTAGTATCCAGGTATTGGAATTTTACCATCTCTAGAAAAGCATAACTTTGGTTTTGGGATCAGTTGGCTAATTTAATCTTTATTTTCAAAACTAGTGGCCCAAAAAATTAGTAGTTAAGAGACAACATCTTTTGTTGTTTCTCAAGTTGATCTTATTTATACTTCATTATTTTTTGTTTAATAATAAGAACAAAGAAAAGTAATATTTGTGGAACATTTACTGTGTGTCAGGAACTTGTCTAAGCACCTTTAGAAAGTAGAATTCTTATTTTCACATTTTATGCATAGAGACAAGAGGACTTGGAATATTTGAACATTTGACTATGATGTATGAGTAGGTTGGTGTCTTAAGCAAGGATTCATTCTCCAGGTGCTCTTATGGGAAAGGTCTGTTCTCTTCAATTCTGGCCTGTATCGTGTCCATATGAAAACACACGTCTGATCAACACAGACGAGAAACAAGAAATAAGAAAGGTAAGTTCCTAAATAAAAACTATATACAATAACTGCAAATATTTGCATTTTCAGCAATTGCTTACTTTTGAGTTTATTCATTCATCTTTTCCCAAAGTTCTAATGAGAAATAATCCTTAGCCTTATTTGCCAAAGCTGAGAATACAATGACTAAGAAATAGTTACAAACATGTAGGATACAGGGAAATAATAATGAATAATAATAATATCACAAAGTAAATATTAAGTTATCCTTAAGAAAGTTAGAAAAAGGTTTTAAAACATTTTGGGCCTTTACTTTAAAAATCGATATTTGATATGCCTGAATATTACTTCATTCTTACATACTACTTTTGTTAGTTTTCAATTATGTAAGTGGGTAAGAACATGCGAAAAGAGAAATCCTTTGGTTTAAATTGGAAAAAATAATTGTATTAAAATTTTAAAAACTGCAATATGTTTGAAAACTGAAAGTTTGGTCCATGGTTCTTCAAAATAACCAATAGAGAACAAAAAAATAGGACATGTTAATTTTAAGGTACATAAATGTTTTAATAAATATTATAAAAACAGTTTGCTTTTGACCAAAATTCTTTTACTCAAAATTCACCAGCAAAATTTTATATATCAAATGTGTGTGATATTATAATATGTTGACAATTTGTTAATGTATTTCTAATGTCTTATTCATATTAAGCATTATCTATCATTAGTATCATTCTTATTATTACTCATTTTTATCATTTATCACCTCAAATAATAGTTATATGTTATATACTATACTATAAACATGAATTAATAATGTTACTTTACATGGTAGTGTCAGTTGAGTTTCCCAATGTGAAATAGTTTAATTCAAAGCATGGAACACTGGATTCAGAACTAAAAACAAATTACTGAAGTATTTATTTATTTAAATTCTTCAAGGAACTTCTTATAGAATAATAATTTTATATGTATTTTAAATGTTTGTATCAGATAGACATTAAGGCTACTAAGTTTGTTCCTTTTCCTTTTACTATAATCTAAAATCTCTCCTTGTCTTTCTCTCTTTCTTTCTCTTCATTTTGGGTCTGCTGATACATCTAAGCAATTCTGAATATGTTTTTTGGTTCACTGCATAAGACAAATTATGGATGGATTTAGATGATCATTGATGCTGCATGAACCAAATGCAGATATTAGAGCACAGAGGAGGCTTCTGAGTCAGCATGGCACAGCTCTAAGCACAGAGGAGGCTTCTGGGTTGGTGTGCCACAGCTCCCAGTGCAGAGGAAGTTTAAAGATCAATGTGCCACAGCTCCCAGTGCAGAGTAGGAGGCTTCTAGGCCGAATCTACCACCACTCCCAGCACAGAGGAGGTGAGCTGCATGGGCACCAGCAGCAACCCCCACCACCACCACTCCAGCAAAATGAGAAGACAAATAAACAAGTTTCAGAACCAGAGTTCCAGATCACCTACAACAACCCCAAAGGCAAACAAGATGGAATACTCTGATATTTAACCACCTGGACTCCCTGAAGTGGCAAAGAAAGAGGAGACAGAAAAAATGAAATCAGAAATAATTTATCAGATAACAGCAGAGATTGTGCCCATAGTGCAAGACGTGATTAATAAATCTAGAGAGGACAGAGATAAAAAAAAAAATAGAGGATCTGAGGAACATGATGGAACATGATCATCTCAATAGATGCAGAAAAAGCATTTGACAAAATCCAACACATATTTATGATAAACACCCTATGAAAATTGAAATAGATGGTCTCTACCTCAATCTGAGAAAAGCTGTCTATGAAAAACCAGCAACCAATATTATACTAAATGGTCAAAAACTGAAATACTTCACACTAAAATCAGGAATAAGACAAGGATGTCCACTATCACCACTCCTGTTCAATATAGTTTTGGAAACATTAGCCAAGGCAATTAGACAAGAGAAAGAAATAAAGGGAATAAAGATAAGAAATGGAGAAGTCAAACTGTCGTTATTTGCAGATAACATGATACTCTATATAGAAGACTGCAAGAACACTACCAAAAGTCTTCTAGGCTTAATAACCACATTCAGTAAAGTAGCTGGATAAAAGGTCAACACACAAAAAATCAACAGCTTTCTTCTACATGAATAACAGACTCACTGAGAGAGAAAGAGGGCAAACAACTCCTTTCACAATAGCATCCAAAAAACTGAAATACTTAGGAATCAACCTAACACACAAAATCAAAGACCGAGAGGCTTGTGAGCCACTGTCCCACCACTCCCGGCCCACAGGAAGGGGCTTCCCAGCCATCATCCATCCCAACCTGCTGGTCCTGTCCCAGAGGTAGGAGCTTCTGAGCCACCATCCCACTGCTCCTATCCCAGAGGAAGGGACTTCTGGGCCACCATCCAGACTGCCGCTCCCAGAAAAGAGGAAGGGGCTTCCCGTCCACCATCATCTCTCCACTCCCAGCCCAGAGGAAGGGGCCTTTGGGCTGCCATCTGTCCCACCACTCCTGGCCCAGAGGAAGGGGTTTCTGAGCTGCTGTCCCATCTCTCCCAGCTTAGAGGAGGTGAGCCCCACAGGTACAAACAGCAACACACCCCCTGCCCCTGAGTCAAAATGAGAAGACACATAAATAAGTTTTAAAACCAGACTTCCAGATCACCTACAGAAACCCCAAAGGGAAATGAGATGGAACAGTCTGATACTCATCCACCTGGACCCAATGAACTGGCAACTAAAGAGGATCTGGAAAAAATGAAATCAGAAATAATTTATCAGGTAACAGCAGAGATTGTGCTCCTAGTGCAAGACATGATTAATAAATCTAGAGAGGAGCTGAGGAACATACTGGAATTCCAACATAGGAAACAAATGGAATGCATACAACAGATGCAAATAGATTTCCAGGAGATGAAAAACTCCATTGAAAGTTGACACAGCAGAATGATCCAATGTGAAGACAGAATTTCAGATATAGAAGACAAGATTCCAATTAGTGACCAGGAAAAGAAAAATTACTTCAAAATTGTATGGACACATGAAAAATCAATCCAGCAGCTGATAGATGATGCAAAGGAGAATAACATAAGACTGATTGGAGTCAAAGAAGAAACAGGAGAGAGTGCAGAAGACATAAAACAACTTCACAGAAGTTGTGGCAGAAAACTTCCCAAGCAGGAGAAAAGAAATTGACATACAGATAAGTGAGGCATATAGGACTCCAAATAGCCTTGATCAAAAAATTCTACACATAGGCATATAATTGTTAAGATTCCAGAAACTCAACAGAAGAACAAAGTTCTACAAGCAGTTAGAGAAAAGAAACAAATCACATACAAAGGAAAGCCCATCAGAATCACAGCAGACTTCTCAACACAAACCATCAAGGCAAGAAGAGCTGGGAGTGACATAGTCCAAGACCTAAAAGAAAACAGCCTCAAATCCAGATTGATGTACCTGCAAAACTGTCTTTCAAAATTGACGGTGAAAAGAGATACTTTCATGACAAAGAGCACCTTAGGAACTTCATGAATACCAAACCATCACTCCAAAAAATTTTACAAAGTATCCTAGAAATAAACACTGAGGATCACGACACCAGGAACCAAAGCAGAATGAACCAATCTGGTGTGACAAGAAATTAAATGTAAAGGGGGAGAACCCAAGAAAACTGAAAAGTTATGATAATGATAAGTCAATACGTTTCAGTTATAACCATCAATGTTAATGGTCTCAATTCACCAATCAAAAGAAGTAGACTGACAGAATGGGTCAAGAAGCAAGATACAACAATATGCTGCATACAAGAAACACCCTTAATTCAAAATGAAACTCATAGACTGAAAGTTAAAGGGTATAAGTCAAAAGTCCATGTGACAGGATCCAGAAAAAAAGCAGGAGTAGCTATCCTCTTTGCAGATCAAGTAGATTTCAAACCAATATTGATTAAGAGAGACGAAGAAGGACACTACATCCTTGTAAAGGGAAATATCCAAGCAGAAGAGATTACAATCATAAATATCTATGCACCAAACACTAATGCACCCAACTATATAAAACAAATACTAATGGACATGAAAAGTCATATATGCAGTAATACAATCGTAGTGGGGGACCTCAACACCCCACCGTCACAAATAGATAGATCAACTAGACTAAAAATAAGTAATGAAATACCAGAACTCAAACTCTTGAACAAATGAACTTAACAGATGTTTACAGAGTCTTCCACCCCACAAAATCAGGATACACATTCTTCTCAGCTACACATGGGTCATTCTCCAAAATAGACCACATACTCACACATAGAACATGTTCAGGTAAGTGCAAAGGAATTGAAGTTATCCCCTGTATGTTATCAAACCATAGGGTGATGAAATTGGAGATCCATAGCAAAAGAAACTGGAAAAATTTCATAAACACGTGGAAATTGAACAACACACTTCTGAACAACCAGTGGGGCACAGTGGAAATTAAAGAAGAAATCAGACAGTTCCTTCAATTAAATGACAATGACAATACAACATAGTGGAATCTATGGGACACAACGAAAGCAGTCTTATGAGGGAAATTCATACCAGTGAATATGCATATTAGAAAAAAAGAATGAGCCCAATTAAACAACATGATGCTGAACCTCAACCTTCTAGAAGAAGAAGAGCAGGACAAACCCAAAGCTCATACAAGGGAGGAAATTATAAAGATCACAGGAGAATTCAAAGCAATGGAGACTAAGAGAACCGTACAAAAATTCAACAAACCCAAGAGTTGGTTATTTGAAAGAATCAACAAAATTGACAAAACCTTAGCCTACCTTATCAGAAAAAGGAAAGATAAGGCCCAAATTCATGCAATTAGTAATGAAAAGGGTGAAATTATAATGGACCCAGCAGAAATCCAGAGGATCATCAGTACCTACTTCCAGAACTTATATGCCAATAAAATGGAAAACACAGAAGAAGTGGACAGATTCCTAGATATGTATGAACTGTCAAAGTTGAATGAAGAATACCTAAAAATTCTAAACAACCCAATATTAACAAATGACACTGAAAACGTAATTAAAAACTTATCAACTAAAAAAAGCCCGGGCCCTGATGGCTTCACTGCTGAATTCTACAAGACATTTAGAGAGGAACTACTGCCACTACTGTTTAAACTCTTCAATGAAATTGAAAGGGAAGCAATACTCCCAAATTCATTCCTGGAAACAAGCATCACCTTGATCCCCAAAGCAGAGAAAGACCCAACCAAAAAGGAGAACTATAGGCCAATCTCACTAATGAACATAGATGCAAAAATCCTTAATAAGATACTGGCAAATACAATGCAGAAGATCATCAAGAAGTTCATACACCCTGATTAATCGGCATTCAACCCAAGGATGCAGGGATGGTTCAACATATGCAAATCGATCAATGTAATGCACTATATCAATAGAGCCAAGTACAAAAACCATATGTTTATCTCCATAGATGCAGGAAAAGCATTTGACAAAATCCAGTGTGCATTTATGATAAAAACCCTACAAAAAATTGGAATAGATTGTCTCTACCTCAAGCTGATAAAAGCCATCTATGAAAAACCAACAGCCAATATCATACTAAATGGTCAAAAACCGAAATCCTTCACACTAAAATCAGGAACAAGACAAGGATGTCCACTATCACCACTCTTGTTCAGTGTAGTTTTGGAAACATTAGCCATGACAATTAGAAAGAGAAAAGAAATAAAAGGAAGAGAGGAAATGAAGAAGTCAAATTGTCGTTATTTGCAAATGACCTGATACTGTATAGAGAAGACCCCAAGAACTCCATCAAAAGTCTTCTAAACTTAATAACCAAATTCAGTCAAGTAGCTGGTTACAAGGTCAACTCACAAAAATCAGTAATTTTCTTCTACACGAATAACAGACTCACTGAGACAGAAATAGGGCAAATAATTCCTTCCACAATAGCATCCAAAAAGCTGAAATACTTAGGAATCGACCTAATGAAAGAAGTCAAAGCCCTCTTCTCTGAAAACTATAGCCCTCTGAAAAGAGAGATTGAAGATCATATCAGAAAATGGACAGACATCCTCTGCTCCTGGGTAGGAAGAACCAATATAGTGAAAATGGCCATACTTCCAAAACTGCTATATAGATTTAATGCAATTCCAATTGAGATCCCAGCAGCATACTTCATAGACCTTGAGAAAACAATCCAAAAATTCATTTGGAACAAGAAGAGACCCAGAATAGCAAAAGCAATTCTAGGTAACAGAGACATGGCAAGGGGTATCACAATCCCCAACCTGCAACTATACTACAAAGCTACTGTGATAAAAACAGCATGGTACTGGCAAAGAAACAGACCTGAGGACCAGTGGAAGAGATTAGAAGATGCAGAAACAATGCCAGACACACTCAGCCATCTCATCTTTGATAAAGGAGCCAAACACCCTCACTGGAGGAAAGATAGCCTCTTTAATAAATGGTGCTGAAAAAATTGGGTTTCCACTTGCCAAAGATTAAAACTGGATCTATATCTCTCACCATGCACTAAACTAAAATTGAAATGGATTAAAGATGTAAGTATTAAAATAGAAATACTGAACCAGTTGGAACAGAGGTTAGGTAGAACTCTTGAAGACATCGGTGTAGGAAAAAATTTCATGAACAAAACCTCAGTTGCCCGTGAACTAGCACAAACAATCAATAAGTGGGATCTCTTTTTACTAAAAAGCTTCTGCACAGCAAGAGAAACCACCAATAGTGTGAAGAGACAACCCACAATGTGGGAAAAAAATCTTCACCTGCTTTTCCTCAGACAAAGATCTACTATCTTGAATCTATAAAGAATTTAAAAAGGTCAGACCTCCCAAATTTAAAGACCCAATCTGAAAATGGGCATCTGAAATGAACAGACATTTCTCACACAAAGAAGTAGAAATAGAAAATAAATACATGAAAAAATGTTCAACATCACTGGTCATTTGAGAGATGCAAATGAAAACAATGCTGAGATTCCATCTCACTCCAGAAAGGATGGCTGCTATCATGAAATCAACCAATAACAAATGCTGGCAGGGCTGTGGGTAAAGAGCAACACTGCTCCACTGCTGATGGGAATGTAAACTAGTGCCACCACTGTGGAAATCAGTATGGAGATACCTCAAAGAACTAGGACTAGAAGTTCCATTTGACCCCACTATTCCCCTGCTGGGTATCTTCCCCAAAGAATTAAAAGAATCATACCACAGTGATATATGTGCACCCATGTTCATAGCAGCACAGTTTGTAATAGCTAAAACTTGGCAAGAGCCCAAATGCCCATCAACTGGAGACTGGATAAGAAAATGTGGTTTTTTTAATAAAATGGAGTAGTACTCAGCCATAAAAAATGAGAAATTAGAGACATTTATAGCTAAATGGATGCACATTGAGGTAATACTCTTAAGTGAAATAAATAGGACACACATATGTAAATACCAAATAGTTTCTCTGGTGTGAGAAACTGAAAGTTTAAATAAGGACTAAAAGTTATAATAGATAATGTGAAATAGGAAGAAAAGGGGCGAAGGGGAAGTGGGAGGGGCAGGGGAAAGGAAAGAAGGGAATGGAATAAAATGAGAAAATGGAAAAAGAGAAACAAAATCTTTGTAAATAGGGAGGGATAGAGGGATTGAAGGGAGGGCAGGGGGAGGTGGGAAAAATAAGAACCAAGACAGATTATGTAAAGGTACAAATTTCCAATGATGAATGTCATTATATTGTATACCTAAAATGTACCAATAAAAGGATATACAGTTTAAAAAATGCAGATATTAAACTTCATAACCTAGGTATAAAAATAGTTTATATTTACATTTGTAGCATGATGCTGGTAATAAATTTGCACTTTTGTTCAAGGAGAAATTTTCTTTTGAAAAGTTAAGTGAGATTACATATTTAGTTAATATGTATTTTATTTTACTTTTATTTTTAATATATTCATAAATATGCACACATAGTATATCCATAGATACCTACTTGTATGTGTTTATATACATAAAAGTGTAAATAAGTCTGTGTATATGCACCTATAACTGAAAAATGACACTTCAAATCTGATAATGCCCTCATTTCCTGCTATGGATAAATCTCCATAAGTTGAAACAAATGTAGTATATTCAGGTGGCAGTTGCAGATTCATGCTTGGTGGAAATCTTACTATGCCCTCTGTTAACAAACTTTTCTTTGGGGAAGCAGGATTAAATCTACAGGGTATAAAATTATGAGGACAAAGGTAAAAATTCTTTAAGTGGGCTGCTGGAAGTAATAACTCTAACTTTCAATTATATCTCTGTAGTCTGATTATTGGTCATAAGGCACCATACATTGCTGTGGTCAAGCTCTACATCAAGTTGTGACAGCTCCTTTATTTCATTTTACCATATGCCATCTTCAAATGGCTATATATCTATACTTGCAAAAATCTATTCTAATGTTTCAGCATTCTGCCTTCTTTGAGAGATATCTTTTCTTAATATATAATACAATACTGTGGTCTGGGTGCCTTAAACATCAAATATTTATTTCTGAATAATTTCTGGAGGCTGAGATATCCAAAATCAACATGCTGTTCAGTTTCAGCTCCCAGTGAGAGATTTCTTCTTGGCTACCAGTGTTCTTGTTGTGTCTTTACTTTCAGGAGACAGTTCATCTCACCTGTGTTTTGAAAACTGAAGATACTAACCCATTAGGACCTAAGTACTTCCCAAATGCACATCTCCAAATATCATCCTATTGTAGATCAGGGCTTCAATATATGAATTTTTTGAGGAATTTTTTTACATTTAGTAAATGTCCTTTAATAATATTGTAAAAACAGTGGATCCATGATAATATCCCCATTGGCACATTTTTTTTGGCCGTAAATTTGGTTTATTAGTCCAAGGAGGTATTATCTGTGA
Organism: Heterocephalus glaber; assembly: GCF_053883595.1. Lineage (NCBI taxonomy): Eukaryota > Metazoa > Chordata > Mammalia > Rodentia > Bathyergidae > Heterocephalus > Heterocephalus glaber. The sequence goes on from NW_028258325.1 coordinate 28,603,021, forward strand.
TATGAGACCAATAACTCTGGGAGCCCTTGGATAATGATACTGGCTGAAGTGTCACCAGCAGCAAAAAAGAAACTATAAACCAAACACCTGTCACTGGTGATCAGAAAGAATTGCTGCCCTCTACAAACTGGAAGAGATTTGATAGGACCCATTTTTCATAAGTGGCTGGTTATTCTCTGTGGCAGCAAGAATTCTCAGATGGTCCTCTTAAATATTTCATCCTAGTTCCCATGGCTATGAATATAATGAAATATTGTTTCTTTAATTCTGTTACACTATGCGGAAGAAGGACTTTTTCTCAGGCAGTGAAGTTGCTACATCTTCATTATCTAATATAGTTAACTAGTATAGATGGGTAATCATAAGGGATATTACCCAGATATAATGAATAAAATCAGATGATACCTTTAAAAGCAGAGTTTTCTTCTATAGATGGCAGAAAAGCCTGTGGGTGGTCTATCTAAAGGGAGACCTGAGACCCTGGAGAGCACCGACCTTTAAAGAAAGAAAAGGAGACAGCCTGGGGGATGAACAGAAGTTTATTCCTCTGACACTGTTCGACAAACACAAAGGAAAGAAGTAAGGCTTTTATACATGTAGGAAAGTAGCTTAGTTATTCTGGCTATTGTCTTTCTGATTTTAATGTCTGATGATTACCAGTGACTTTAAGTGACTCATAAAAGCTACAGGTGAATTTACAAGTCCCTCGTTTCCTTTCACCAATCCCCTACATCAAAGAGCATGCTGCAGTCCTCTTCTTATCAGATGGTATCAAGAAAGCAGGACGACTTCAGCAGAAATCAAGCCCACCAGCCCACTGCAAACATCACAGATGTACGTAGTGAATCATATCTCTCTCACCACCTGTACAGTCATTGGGTCGTGGTTCTCTGATCCCAAACAATGGTAAATAAGAAAACTAGGAAAACCTGTTTTTCTCCCATGAAACACTTACAACGTCTCTTAAAGTTTCCTGGCATTCTTTTAACAAACAGACTTGTGGAATTTCCCAGAAATGACTTAATTTTCTTAGTTAATAAACTTCTTGTGATCAATTCTTACAACTAGATAACTAAATTCTACAATTTCCCACAATAGCTCATCCTAGACTTGAAGTGTAAGAATGATTCGACACATTGTAGCTGGCTTTGTAAATGGAGGGACAATGTGCAAACTTCTCAGAGCAGCCTCTCAGAGCTGAGGACCAGCTGGATTGTCAGCCAACAAAGAACAGCTTCCATTCCCACCACCATGTGGATCTGCTAATTTCCATGCTCCTCAGTGGATCCTCCACCCCAAGTCTCCCAATAAGAGTTAAATCAGGCCAGTTCTTTGATTGTCATATTGTGACACCCTATGAGGAGAATACAACTGAGCTCTTCCAGACCTCTCACTGACAGAGTTGTAAATTAATATGCATGTGTTATTTTAAACTATGCAATTATAGTAATTTGTTATGAATTGTTAGTCAGCTTTCCATTAGTAAAACAGATACCGTAGATAATCTGCTTAATAAGAGAGAAGGTTTATTTTGGCTCATAGTCATAAACTAAAAGCATTGCTTTGGGCCTGGGATAACTAATAAGGGCAGGAACATACAGTAGAGGAAAACTGCTTACCACGAGGCCAGGAGACAAAAGAGAGAAAGGAAAGGGTATTGGCAGTCCTGAAATCACCTTCAAGGTCCCCCCTCCATCACACAATGGCTTGAGATTTCCCACTAAGCCTCACCTCTTAAAGTTTCTACAATCTCCAAATAGGGCCATATTGGGGACCATGCCTCTATCACATGGGCCTCTGGGGACACTTAAGATCCAAACTGAAGCATGAACCCATAGATTAACAGCACATTCTTCTGGAGACATTGTACTTCATTGAGAGCACAGTGTTTTCCTGGTCTTCTCATTTTTCCTGGGGAAAGTGAGTGCATGCTATTGGGCCCAAACAAAGCTTCAGTGACTTCTCCGCTCCAGTGCTATTGTGCAACCACGTGAGTGGTCAAGGCCAGAGACCAGATCATGTGAATGGTGCTAAGCATCTTTTCCACCTGATTGTGTGTTTCTTGCTTTGGAGTTGCTTCATTGTGTGGTGTTAGCTGAAGTTTAGAGGTAAAATTCTTCGGTTCAGGTTACCAAAGGGTAGATGACATTGGTAAGAATTATTGATCACATGTATGCTTGCTTAGTGAAACATTTACATTTACTTCCCACAAGCTAATAGTCAGTGAGCTAACAGTAGTGGAAAGGCCAAAAGGATACTGATTTATCTAAAGTGGTTAGTCTATCACTGCCTGTGCCTCCCTGACTCTCCTGCTAGCATGTCAGTGACCTTTGCTAGGAAAATTATTTCCTTATGGTCTGCTTAAGGAAGTTGGAGTTTATTTACAGTGCCCTGGTTCCTGAAAAACCCTTCATCATAATCCATGAAAGTCACAAGATGATGAGTAAGAGTGCAACGCTGACCCCTGGTATGGCTGGTTGAGCTTTTGTGCTCATTTTGTGTTGGCAACTGGAGCTTACAGCAGCCTGGAGTCTTAGCACAGGTCTTTTTCAGTTTCTGTAGGCCTCTCAAACACAGAGGGCAAGCCCTTGGGAGGGCTGCCTTCCTCTCTTGATGCCCTAGAGCAGAACCTATTTCTCTACTTTTTTTCAGCTTCTAGAAGCCACTCATATTCCTTGGCTCATGATCTTCTTCCATCTTCAAATTCAGAACATAGCTTGAAGCCTCACACTGAATCATTCTTGTACTGAATGCCCTGTCTTCCTCTTTCACTTTTAAGGACCTTGTGATTATACCAGCTCTACCTGAAAAATCCAGGCTAATCTTTCTGCTTTAAATTCAGCTAATTAGCAGCTTTAATTTCATTTGCAACCTTAATCTCCCTTAGAGAGGAAGGAGCAATCATTTTGCCCATTACAAACACATATATAAAATGGGGAATATTTACTCCATAATGACTTTTCTTGCTAGGTTTATTTTATAGTCTAATACAAAATCATTTGGAAATTGCCTTAGCTCTTATTTTTTGTTCCAGTAGCTAGCTTTATTTTAAACTATATAGTTTTATCCTACATATTTATGTATATATGTAGATACACATATACACATGTACCTTTGTATATGTACACACATTTACCATTGTAAAGTAGGTTTTTTTCCATAACCTACATAATGTTTTGACTTTTCACTTTAAGTGAAAATGTTACAATGATACATCCTAAATTCAGCACTGGGATTATTTGGGCTACAGAATTTTTTTTATCTGGAAAGTTAGGCAAAAAATATTAGATGATGAATACAGGGAACAATTTTGTAATGGAATTTTTACATTTTTCTTATCTGACATGAGACATGATACACAGCGTTCACTGCTCTGTCAATTGAAGCATTTCAGTACTTCAAAATACAAGCTTACTTTCATATGATAAATGAATATCATTGCTAAGTGATATTTAAAACTTGACATTTTATTACAGAGTTTGTTTCCAAACTTGGTACTGTGAAGCATACTAGGGAAAACTGAATAAATCTTTGTTTATGATTAAATGAGAAATAATTTCAACTTTTAGGAATTCATTAGTAACTTCGGAAAAGTATAATTTACTACTGGATATAATCATTAAGAAGTAAATAATACTGCCTATTAAACTAAATGATAGCAGCTTTACAGTGAACTAACATTTTTTTTCTTTCTTAGTTCAAATGATTACAGTCCTGACATGTAGTTTATCATTGATGGATGAAAGGAGACAGTAAGAAAGGGTATGAGCTAAAGTCAGTACTGAATCAGAAATATATTGAGATTCTGAGAGAAATCAAGATATGTGTTTCAATCATTAAAGTTTGTCACTACTGAGATTTGTTGGTTGATGAGCTGTCAGTGAATGAACAGAAACAGGTTTTATAAGAGGCAACTAGACTTGCAGAAAAAGTAGTTTAATACCCAATGGACTCTGTATAAATAGAACTTATAAAGCAAAAGTGACAATAAAGTTTGTAGATCAGGAGGGATAAAGTTTAACTTAATTCCAAAACAGACAGCTTTTACATGTTCCTTTTAGTATCTTAAATTCTTTATAATGACATTTATATATGATATAGTTCTCAGCTTTTTCTTTAAGTAAGTCAGGAATGTGTATACAAAGCATTACAAACTATAACATGGAAATTCACCCACACCACTCCATTTTAATATTTTTTTCCTATGGCCAATTTAAACCTGCTATCTATTTGTGGGTTAAGAATAATTTAAATTTACAAACTTTTCATGAATGTAATTCTATTAAAATTTCTGAACAAAACTTCCAATGAAAATTTACTAGAGAGGCTAAATTTAGCTTTGGCCTGTTACAGTTTTTTAAACCATGTGAACAAAAAAATGATTATAACTAGTCATTCTACAAAGCACAGAAACTAGATCATCCACATGATAATAATTTATCACGCTAATGCCTGATTTTCTTCAAAACTTCATATCCACTGTTTGCTCTATGAAATATTGTAATTCTGTGCAATTGTACCTTTGTTTGAAATTATCTATGTGTATCCCTTTTCCTAAACATTTTTCAGTAATCAGGAACTGACCTACACATTGTGATGTACTTTTTTATCTTGTGTAACTACAAGAAAAAGAAATTACTGAAGAGTGATCTACACTTAAGACTCTTTTGATTTGGGGACTTTCCCTTCAAGAAGAGTGGTAATTGTTCTTTATTGAATCATTTATCTTATCAAGCCAATTGCCTGATTCTCTGACACTGGTACTCCAAGTTTTCAGAGAGAAGTAAGCATCCTGTTCATATTGGTTCTAACCTTACTCAAATCCTTCAAGCCCCCTCTGGCTGACCCAGCAAAAGTCATTAATGTTTTAAAAGGAATTGAGAAGGGATAGATGCAGAGATGTGTCAAACTTGCTGTCTTTCTAAACTTGTTTGCTAATTAGCTCTTCATAAAATAATGAGTGTTTCTGATTATTCCAATTATATACTGAAGGTGTATATAGAGGTGTAAAGATCTACTCAAAATTTTTACTTTGCTTTCTTCTACAGGCAATAAAATATATTAATTGACATTTAAAACTTGAAATGTATGTGAAATTAAAAGGATAATTTCATTGAAAATACACAGGTGAAAATATGTTAAGATAAATTTATTAAATCATACTTTTTACCTGGTGTCACACTATCCATTGTTTAATATATAAAAGTATACAACATTCTTTTGAATAGAGTCTATTGAATATATAAAAATATATAATTCACATATATAGTAAATTTTCAGATAAAGGTACATGTGGTGGCCAAAAGATACAATAAGAAATCGAATTTGTTATCAGACATAATTGGGTTTCATTCTCTGTGCTTCCACTCACTAGATGTTTAAAATATTTAAAGTGCTCAAAAATATGAAAACCTCCAAAATTAAGTGAGTCTTCCCAGAGGCTGATTCGATGAAGGGAAGCCTGACTTATGGTTAATAATAGATCTGATTAGATATGTGATTCTGCTTTACATGGTGGCCTATTCTTGAGCTTGAAGTAGTCCGAACACTGAGGTACAACAAGAGAGAGAAATGTTCCTGAAATCAAAACTTTTACAGTTCAGTTGACCACAATAGCAATGAAACTATCAGTTTTGATCCAGATAACTTTTATTGATTGAAAGATATTTTATTTCCTCTTATGTTTTTATATCCAGTTCTTATCTTAGTGCTTTTTAAATTTTTGATGAATCAGTAGTGAATTTTTTACCCTACATGTGTAGAACTGAGCCCTGTTTTTGACATGATATATGAATATTTTTGCAATACAGAAACTTTGAGGATTCATTTACTTTTTAAAAACTAAAACAAGTTTAAGTATCATTTTGCAACTTCTTTTGGCTGTTTGTGCAATATAAATATGAATTGAAGTTCTTAAACATTCATTATATTGTGGACACAAATTTAAAAATTCTTTACAAGAATAGATAACAAAGATAAAGTTACTTAAAAACAGTGAGTCAATTTATTTATCAGAGAAATTTATATAATAAATTTTATGAAGGAAAGTTTTATGTTGAAAATAACTCAATAATGTATATAACATTTATTAAATAATCAATAACTATTACTTTTAATTCTTTCCAAATTTTAGCAACCATTATTGAATAACTTCTATATATTTTACTTTATGTAAGAATCAGAAAAATAGCTCAGAGACTATAAGGTATGTTCACAGAATTCTCAAAAGAGTCAAAGGAAATAAAATATTTAAGCTAGTTAAATGAGCCTGGAATTTCTTCCAGGAGCAGAGGCCTTCTATATAGAAATTTGAAATGTAAAATTAAATTTCAGGATATTCAAACTAGGCCAAGAAATCACAGTGAAGTTCTTATAAAAAAATGCTACAGAAAACACTTTATGACTTTTACAGTATTTTCATGCTCAATCTTCTCCCTCAAAGATATGAATAAAACCCCCAAAATGACAAGCAATTCATATCTCTTGCTCATTTCTCCTTTCCCACTCTCATCACAAATATTATATCACATGTATGATGAGAAATCCATGCCAAATTCACATTTCCTTTAATGTTATTGTGTACTTGGAGTGTTTGCATTTCTAACTTCCCTTTGTGATTATATAGGACTATGGTTCCATATTGTAGCTGATAGTATGATAATGGAAATTGGTTATGCTGTTAACTAGAGGTTCAGCAGAGAATTTCGACTAAGACAGGTAATGGCCCTCTCTGCCTCTGTTAATGCAAATATTTTAAGGTTTTATATACCAGCAAGGCAATATAGTTTTTATGTTTCTATTTGCCTTATTGTACTCATATGATGTCCTCCATGTATATCCATGTTGTTGCAAGTAACAGACTGTCACTCTTTTTTAAGGCTGAGCAATGTTCTATATGTGTATGTGTGCATGCATGTATGTTTCTTTTATCCTTCCTTCCCTTCTCCCTCTCTCCTTTCTTCTCTCCCTCCCTCCTTTCTTCTCCTTTTTCCTCTTTTCTCTTTCTCTGTCTCTGTCTCTCCCCCTCCCCACCCCCATAGTACTAGGGATTGGATCCAGACTCTTCACACTGAACTACATCTTCAGTTCCCCTTCATTTTCATTTTGAAAGATGGTCTTCCTAAGTTGACCAGCTTGAACTTGGGGTTCTTTTTTCTCAGCTGTGCAGAGTCCTGGTATTACAGGTATGTGGCTCCCTGCCTGGGCTTGTTCATTTTTTCTTTACTTATTCATCACTCAAGGGACACTAAGGATGTTTCCATGTCTTGGCTACTTTTTTTTTTTTTTTTTTTTTTTTTTTTTGGTGCTGGGGATCGAACTCGGGACCTTGCACTTGCGAGGCAGGTGGCAAAAACACTGAGCTAAATCCCTGGCCCTGTCTTGGCTATTTTTAATAATACTGCACTCAACATGAGAGTGCAGCTATCTTTGAAGTACTGATGTCCTTCACTTTTGATATATTGCAGGAGGTGAGAATGCTGGCTCATATGGGAGCTCTGTTTTTAATTTTTTTGAGGAAATTCTCTAATGTTTTATAAAATGACTGTCTTAATTTGCATTTCCATTGACAATGTATGAGGGTTCTCTTTTCTCCACATCATCTGTAAATTTGTTACATTTTGATCTCTTAATCATCCTAACAGATACAAGATGATAGGTCCTATTGTTTTAATTCATTTCCCTAATGGTAAGTGATAGTGAGCATTTTCTACATATCTGTGAGCCATTTAATGTCTTCTTTTGAGAAATGTCTATACAGATACTTTGCCCTGTATTTAGTTGGGTTATCATTGTCTTGCTATTGAATTCTTCATCTTAACTTCCACCTTAGTTCATTTTGTGGTACGATAACAGAATCTGAGACTATGTGAAGTGTAATAAATAGAAATGTATTGGGTTATAACTCTGGAGGCTGGGAAGTCTAAGATCAAGGGGCAGACACATGGTCCAGACCTGTTTGTACTGCATAATCTTATACAGCCAGGGAAGAACAAGAGAAAGAAAAAGAGACCTGAACTTGCCTTTTTATAAGGAACTCAGTCCAGCAATAACAAAACCACATCCAGGACTACAGCATTGATCTAACGTGAATGTAACGCTGCCATGATCCAAACATCTTTCCTTAAGCTCCATTTATTGACAACACACTGGGAATCAAGTTTCTGAAACATGACATTTGGGTTACACATTCAAAACATAGCATCTTCCTGGTAGATCTATGGTTTGCAAATATTTTCCTCTATTCTGTAAATTATATTCCTACTCTCTTGATACTTTCTTTTTATGTTGCTCCAGGAAATATCATTTGTCTATTTTTACTTTGGTGACCTGTGCTTTTGGAATCACATCAAAAAGTAAACTGCACAGATGAATTTAATAAAGAAGATTTCCCCCTATATTTTGTTTTAGTAGTTTTACAAGTTCAAGTCTTACATTTAAGTCTTATTAGTTTTGTGGATTTTGAGCATGATGTAACATGAATACAATTTTATTTTTCTCCTCATGGTAGTTATTTTAGCACCAGTTTTGAAGAGGCTGTCCTTTCTTCATTGTGTGTTCTTGTGATATTTGTTGAAGAGCAATTGATTATAAATGTGTTGATATATTTTTATGCTCTCTATCCTGTTATATTGGACCATGTGTTTATTTTTATGTCAGTGTCATGTGGTTTGAGTTACAATAGCTTTGTAGTAGATTTTGAAATCAAGTGGCATGATAGATCCAGTTTTGTTCATCTTACCAAAGATTGCTTTTATTACTCAGGATATTTTGCGAATTTTGGTATGTTTTCTTCTATTTCCATGGAAAATAGTCATTGGGAATTTGATTGGGATCACATTTAATCTGTAGAACACTGGGTAATATGAGCGTTTTAACAATATTCCTTCTTCCATTCCATGAACACAGGGTATTTTTCCACTTATGGTTTTTTCAGTATCTTTCATCAGTGTGCTGACCCTGCATCTTCTTGGTTATATTTGTGGATTTTGGTGCTGTAGAAAGTGGAGTCGTTTTCTTGATTTCCTTTTTTGGATAGTTTGTTATTACTGTATAGTAACTATTGATTTTTTTAGATTGATTTTGCAACTGTACTGAATTTATTACTTCTAAAGGTAATTTGGTTGCACCTTTAGGATTTTCTGTACATCATATAAAATAATGTCTTCTGCATACAGGAGAAAGTTTACTTCTTTTCCAATTTAGATTTTTAAAATTTCTTTTACTTGCCTAATTGGTCTGACTAATATTTCCAGTACAAAGTTAAATTGAAGTGGTGAGAGTGGGTATCTTTGTCTTGCCTTGATCTTAGAAGAAAAGCTTTCAATTTTTCAGTATGATATTGGTCACAACTATTTACTTATTTATTTTGCTAGGAGTTGAATCCAGGGCCTTACACATAGTAATCATGTATTTTACCACTGAACTACATCCCTAAAGTTTTTAAGTGTATTTAAATGACATTTGCCACCCCCTAGCATCTCAAAAAAGTGAGGCAGCAGTATCTCAGAAGGTATACAGTGACACTTATGTTGTACTGGATTGGTGGAATTGCACACATCTTTGTGGGTGGTCATAAAGACTTAATATTTTGACAGAAATGTGCAAATAAAAACTTGAGATGGTTTCCAAACAAAAACTACTGTCTGGAAAGAATGTGCTTGCAAAAACACACAGGGCCATTTTCCAGCCACAGGAATATTTCTGAGTTGTATACTATTTCCAAAGACTTCTTTCTTGTTTCTTTCCCTTAATGATGGCCCTCTAATAACTATGTGTGTGTATTTTAATGTGGCGACAGTCTTCTAACACAAACTTAAAATCATTCGAAGTAGCTTGTGTAACTAACAGAACCAAAGAGAAAAATGTTCAGAGTAAGTTATTTTGCTTCACTCCATTATTCCCACTTTTCTCTTAAGAAACCCCATCCTCCTTCCCATCACCGACACTTGTTTGATTTCCAAATAAACCAGTATCTCTCAATTTGAAAATATATTCTGTACTCCAATAAAATGCCTTGTTTTTATTTTAACCTTGCTTATGATTTCTTTGTTTACAGAATTATCAAATAATTTAAAGCCCATTTTTTTTAGACTTTAACACTTCTTGTCTCTTTCATTGAGCAATCTGTATATTATTGACTAGGATGACACTGGAAATCATATACACAATTTGGAAAAGATGCACTTTGCTTAGATTATTGAAGAAAACTACATAGAAGAGAGGCTACTCATTTATTCATTCTCATACCACAAGAAAGACATAATCACTATTGTAAGTTAGTAGATATTTTGTATTGTATTTGTAGCCTTTTTGGACACACACACACAAATCTGTATAGATATATAATATCCAAGTGTATTAGTATCTTTTTCTTCCTTCCAAAAATCATTGGTTTGTGCCACATTTTCTGATTCAAAGTATTAACAACACACTTATCCAGATTGGGGAATGAAAATAAAATGTACTTAAGCAAGTATTACAATGATTATAAAAATCATATTATATTTAAAATAATTATAAGTTTAATTGCTATTAACAAAACATACATTGAAAATTAATGATAATTAACAATTATTTTCCTCATTTGATTGTGTTTCTTTCAAGTTAAATTGTGTTACTATTTACTACAAACTATAACAACAGACATTGTACTAAAATGAGTTTGTAAACTTTATACACCATGTTTCTCCTAGTTCACTGTACATTTTAAAATGAATCTTTGGCTTACCATATAATATTAGCCATTTTGTTTCACTATTCATATTATTCAAAAATGAGCTTGTATTAAACACTATTAAAGGTTTATGTTACCTAGTTTATGTCTACAGTTATTTTTTAAAGATTCAGTTTTATTAATAGAGGATCTACAAGTTAATTGTGAGTTAAGTGACCCAGGAAAATTGGTCGCCAAGCAGTTGTGTATCTTAATCAGCATAATGAGGGCATCATTTATGTCCTCCACTAATTTATGCAGAGATTGGGATCATTCATGCAAAACATCTGAATCTACCACACAGACTCAATAATTATCACTTATTTTTATTGTAGTTCAACATCAGTTAATATTTACTGAAAGCCTTCCATTTACTCTTTTGCTTTTAATTCCCATGATATCTCAGGAGTTGAAAAGATATTTTAATCATTCTTTGAGCAATAAGTCAAAATTTAGAGAATTGAAATTGCTTTCAAAAAGAGTAGAAGCATGATTGAAATACAATTTTACTCAAAATTGTTGGTCATTTTTATATTTTAGACCTACTTTTACCTGCTTAGTAGAAAATATACGTTTATTTTGAATCCTCTAAATAAAACATACTCCCACTAATTCCATAATAAAATGATTATTCTTTGTGAAGTGTTTGCATAGTAAACTATGGTAGCTATTGCTAACTATGGAGGATTTTAGTTGTATTTGTATCTGCATTTGAATGTGTGTTCTATGGTAATTTGTACCCTTTCTGAGGTCAGATGCTGTGCTTTATTCTCATTAATATATTCTCTATAATTATTTCTAAAACATACACTTCATAAAGTAACAGATCAATAACTACTTAGTATATGGAATCCTGAAATATGAATATAATTACTGAAAAATGGGAGCCATTAGAGAGAATCCATGCTATCCATTCTTAGGAAGTTCAAAGAAAATTAAGAAACATTAAATTAATGACTTCTCTATATTGTTAGGCAAATTCACTGTAATTATTTTTGTAGTGAACATTTACATGAAAATTTGGATAGTCATAATAAAACCTTAATTAAAATGGCTAATTATAATCATTAAATTCTTATTTGCTATGTAACATTGGCAATACTTTCATATGCATTATGTATAAATGAAAATGTTTGCAAATAAATGAAAGTCCATGGACTATTACGCTCAGCTGAAAATTCTCCTACAAATACATCACAGAGGGATCAAGAGGTCCTTGTGCACCATAAGAAATTTTCCAAAGTTTTGTGGAGGGTCCTGCCATATAAACAACTTCCCACTGAATACTTCTGGGAAAACATAGATACCCTGGCATCTTCTGGACTCCACACTACCGCTTTTCCCCCATGTTTAGTCCCTCACTTATTTGGACATGCTAGTCACTACTCTGCAACAGTATAAGCTGGTCAATCTATGTTGATAGTTTTTGGAGGGAAGTGTATTTTCTTTTATTTCATTCTTGGTAAGGGGAAAATATCTAAGAATGAAAAATGAGTGAGCGTTTTCAATGAAACTCTAAGAGTTTCTCTATCAACTTAGCTGGTAGCCTCTGTCCCTAGCCCAATCAAAAGAACACCAGCAGTGATTTGCTTGCATGGGTTCTGTCAGGTTGTCCTGTCCTCAGAAGACAGATTGGGATGAGGATTAAATGAAGCTACCAGGATGTGAAAGTTTAAGAGGTTTTAGTAGTTGCAGTTTCCTGAGTACACAGCATATTTGGAGGGCACACATAGGAGCGAGGAGTATAGAGACCAGCAATAAATATTGGGGAATTTGAGGAATAGTGTACGGGTCATTTTAAGCTGAGGGGCAGACACCTGAATGTTTCACTTCAAGGAAGCTGCAGGAAGACAGGAGTCCAGTCAGATAGAAGAGGTTCCTCTAAATTTTTATCTCTGAACATCAACTTGAGTCAACTGGAAGTGGAATGAACCCGGGAACCATGCACAGGAGATGGACAAAGCTCTGCATCCACCATGAAAAAACCAAACTATCATTCAAAAAAGACTGCAGAGACAGCGTGGAATTGTAAGTATTTACTACAGTGGGGCAGTCTGCATCCTCATCTCTCTTCTGCCAGCATCTTTATCATCTTTTCTTCATTAAAGGGAGAAAACCACACTTTTTGAAGGTTTTTCTGGTTATGAAGAAAAAAAAATAACTAAAATACTGTAAGGAATGAGTGACCTAAAAACCAGCATTTTGAAGGCAAAGTAGAATTTAAAAATAAAAATGAGTGGATGAGATAGATAAGTTCATAAATCTATAGCTGATCAAGAAATTAATATACCGAATAAAGCATTAAGTTTCAAGTTGAAATTGAATATACTTTCAACTGATAGACAAAAATATCTTTATTGAAAAAGCAAGATTTACATCAGTGATTTACATATACCCTTACATTAAACTGAATCAGTGTGACAATACAGCAAGTGTTAATTAATATCTTTCCCAAACAATAATTTGAAAGTAATATATTTGATTTATTTACTTCTGTTTTCTATTTTTCTTGATTGACATGAAAAAATACATGTTCCTTCTCTTCTCTGTGTATAGCTAGCAGGAGAAATGGCCCTTAGAAGATAAGTTTTAAAAATTATTCACATATAAATGATTCACTATAATCTCTCCCCTTTAGAGATTATCATAAGTGTTATATGGCTCTTCTATGTTATATTAAAATAATTTATTTAATTTGTTTGCCCAGAATATTCTAAATGTATTCTTTCTCTACTCATTATTGGAAAAATATCAAATGTATATAAGCTCCTTCATATGAAGAATAGATAATTACTATCAGAATTTTTCTTGGTATGTTGTTGAATAAAGAAGAGAGTTGGGAGAATCATAGAAAAATCTTAAAAAGGCTTAGAAAAATAGAAGGCTAGTACTAAGTTCTGACATTATATGAAACAAATACAGGTATGGTGACTCTATTATTAGTGTTAAAATTGTTCTAAAATCAGTATATTTTAATGACTCTCTACTCATATTTATACACTCTTCAATTCATTCTTCTATTAATGCATTCAAAAGAAATATTTAAAAAATCCCTACATACAAGCTGGAAAGTATTATAAACACTGATGATAAGAAGTACTCTTTGACCCTAGCAAATATTTTCCAAAGTATAGGCTGTGAAAAGCGACTGATCCTTGGTGATTGATGAGGTGGCTCCCAAGCAGCTTAGCTTCAGAGCAAGATAAGTGATGGCAATTGTTTCAAAAATTTGATTTGAAAGATTTATCGTAAGTATATTCAAGATTGCAAAGGTAGGACATATGTTACAAAAATTGAATATATCAATTGATATTTCATCAACAAGGTACAATTTATCTCCACCAATATATTTTTGCTACATTTGGATACCATAGTTTACATTTTTAAATTGCCATTTTCACTCATGTAATTGTGTTACTCTGCATTCTCAAATCACATATTTAAATTACTTGAACTTTGTTCAATTAAATGTTATATTTTTCTTTACTTGTGAAGTATAAATGTTACACCATAGCAGCTCAAAGAAAAACTAAAATTAATGGAGAATTTACTGTGAACTCAGAAATGAATAGACAATAAGACAATTTTCTGACTTCATGAACCTTAAATTCCTATGGGAAGAAACAAAAAATATTGTTAAGTGAATAAACAGCTAATATTTTACATAGTAATTGCGAGAGAGAAGCATAATATATGTCATTATATTGAGATATCTTTCACATATAGTGTGCCTGCTGTAAGAAGTAAAATGAGACTTTCTTTAATACACATAAAAAGTGCTATTTAATCTGAAATTGATTGATTGGCTTGTTCTAAATTTTGAGAAGAAATTAAACCATGTAATCATCACCTGAGGTTGATATGGAAAAGATATATAGGTTGTATATTTGTCAAAAAGTTCATGAAACCATTTATGATAAATATGTTTTAGAATAAAATATACAAAGATCTACTAAAAAAACATAATTTTCTGTCATGGTTTCATAAACAGTTGAAATGTGCATCTTCTTATTGTCTGCAGTAGCACAATACAATGAGTATCATATAAGTACTCCACCAGATGCCTTACTACAGAGTTGGAAGAAATTACTCATGACCAGTTTATTAAACAGTTCTAGGCAATGACAAAGTTTATCCATCAGCATTAATGAATAATATGATACTATGATTGGTAATCTCTACACTATAATGTCCAATCATTGGCACTTACATAAGAATTATACTTCTATGTCTCCAAAATTATGTAAGATTTTAGCAGTGAAAAAGTCCAGCAAAGTGGTGCAGGTCAAGGTACAGAGAGGAACAGTCAAAACCTATAGCAAAATGAAACAATTACTATTGATACATATTTGGGAAAATATTTATCAGGTCCTACTCACAAATTAGAAAAAAAGAGCTACAAATCTTGAAATCAGATGCAATAAAGTAAATATTTCACCTTATAGTTTATATAATTTCAAATTATAGAAAAATGTCTCCTATGGATTCCTATAAAATAGATCAACACTTAAAATGTAGCTTCTGAGAAAGTGATTTTATTAACTATTGTAGAATACTAAGAATTGTGTATAAATATATTTAGAAATTGAGTACAGTGGTGCATACCTGTAATCATAGCACTCTAGGAGGCTAAGGTAAGATAATTCAAAGTTCAAATCAAGCCTAGGCAAATTAGAAATTTAGGGAACCCCTTTCTCAAAAAGTAAAGAAATAAATAATAAAAGGATATTCCTATAGCTTAGTGTGAAAACCCTGGGTTCAGTTTCCAATTGTTAAAAAGAAAAGAAAGATTAAAGAAAAGGCATTCTATTTTGTTCTCTTCCAGTTAGAGATTAACATAAGTGTTACATGGCTCTGCTATGTAATATTAAAAATAATTAATTTAATTTGTTTGACCAGAATATACTAAATATATTTGACCAAAGAATCAATTTTCCATAGGTAAAATCCTGTACAGAAATATTTTCTGACATGGAGTTTGGGAAAGACTGTTTATGCACTGTTTTGCTTTATTCTAGTATAGAACATTTGTATCATCTGTTTTTCTTCACAGTGAAATTAAAATTTTGAAAGTGAAAGCACTCCATAGTGCCAGCTAAGTTTGGCAGCTACAAAATTATTTTCAGCATGGCTTTTGAAGCTTAAGAGTGAAAAATTCTCTTGGTAAAATCCTACTTAGTCATAATCTCTTAAAGCTACAAAGACATCTAAAGAGTCCAACAAATAGCTACAGGATTTCCAAAATGATGACTTTCATGTCTGACATCCCATTGGGTTCTGCAAATTTCCACCATATTTTGTGATTCTAAATTCAGTGTGTGTCAAACACTGGATAGATGGATGCAAATATTCATGAAAAATTATAGACTGTAGAGTTAGTTTTCCTTACTCCAATTTATTAGTCTTCTCAATCGTTAAATTTGTTTTATTACCACATTCAGATGACTTCTAGAGGGCATTTGTTCTGACACTACTGACTCAGAGTACAAACTGGACATAAAATGATGTCATTTGAGATAATTTATGTATGTGTTTTTGATTCTAGCTCTTAAACTCTATCTAGGGCATAGGCCGTAAATATGTAATGGGGGGCTGGGCAGGGTGGGGGGAGCGAGAGTGTGGGGATGGGGAGAAAATATTGGGGATGCTTTTACAGACACTTCAAGCAAACTTCAACTTTGAATCAATATGAATTTGGATCAAAACTAGTAAAATAATGAAGAAAGTAGAACTATCTGGGTCATTTATTGACATACTGCAAAGCAAGCATGTAATCATCACACTGGAGATACATGTTCTTTAAAAGAGTGCACAGGTAAAGTTTCTGTATATCTCTCCTGCATTCCCTCTTTCTAAAATGTTCTTTGAATTTGATTATCTGAGGTTATCAGGTAAATTTTGCTCTACATTTATTAGGAGTTTTGGCTTTTGTATTGATGTCCATATTTGAGTACCGATTCAGCATTGTCACTTAAGACAATTTTCTTCTTCCCTTCAAGCCTCTCTATCAGTAATGAACATAATAATAGAGCATGCTTCATTGTATCATGTCAAGTAAGTGGGGTTGTATACACAAACAATTCAGTCCATTAAAAAAAAGAAGTAACAAACAAATTGCTATTTTTTATCACTCTCAGAAATTATTTTTCCCTCTAGCTCTTTCTTCTCATTTTAATTTCTACAAAGCTAATCATCCATACTTGGCTGTAAAACAGAACCATCTTAAAGACTTGTTTTCTTAAAAAAAAAAAACCTCTAAAACCAAACAGCACAAAAATAGGACCCTTACATCTACCTATATTGCTATTGAAGCCAAATATTGAAGTGAAATTACTTGCCATCTGGATCTATATCAAGCTTTCTCAAAGAATTTATGCCAGGATTTGAAGTCAAGTTTAGATTTTATATATGCTTCATTGCCAAGTTATTTTCTTATTTCTACTTCCAGACAAATATCTGAAGTCCATTTCCTCATTATTCTATCCCCAACCAGTAGATTTCCTTTTACAGACTCCTTGAGTCATTAGGTTTGGCTATCAAAACTTCCTGTAGCAATTATAGTTTTAAAAAAACAAAAAATCACTATAGCACTTAAACTAGTACATTTACCTATAAATATTCAGTAGAATTTTCTTATAATAAATATGAATATACAGTTTTTCATTCTTCAACTCTTGCTTCTTTGGCTTCAGATTCTCATACCTTACTGTAAAGTTTCTATTGAGAAAACTTAATTTTCTGTATTCATAAATATAAATTTTTAATTTTTTCGGCAAAGAAAATATTTTCTTTCTCTAGACCAGTGATGGCAAACCTTTTAAAAACCAACTGCCAAAGTGGAACACAAAACCCATTTATTTATCTCAGAGTGTCAACATTGCAATTAAACCTGAATGCTGAGGTTTCAGTTTAGAAAACAGGATTCTACATTGACATCTTTTGTCTTAAAAGAAAAAACACAGTAACACAAGTGCCATAGTTTCTCCACTACTGCTCTAGAGTATTGATTATATTAGCTGTTCTTCCAAACTACAAATTTCATTCCTCCTTTTTTGAATTGATTCAAGATATTTTGTCTTTAAAAATATGGATGAAAATTATTTTTGTTGAGATATATGACTTGCAGCCCAAAGGTTTCATGGATAGGGAAATGATTTACTATATTCTGCTGGAGCATGATGGAAATGTAAGTTATTTAATATAGCTGGTCGTATCACTATCAAAATAAGGGTTGACGTATAACATGCTATTGGATACAGTTTTATGTTAATTTTTTATGTTTTTAAAATGGAAATTGATTTCAGATGAGCCTAAGAGAGGTATGACTATTTTAAGAGATATGTACTGTTTCAAGCCACCAAACTGTTATTTTGTTACTGGTAGAAGAGACATATGAAATAATGCACTAGATTCTGAAGAGAAAAATATGGAAGATAGAAATGTACTGGATTCAGACATAACATACCAACTAATAGAGTGGATGAAGAAGTTTAGGTAATTAAACTAGTGAATAAGAGTATTGAATTGATAGGGAAATATGGTAGTTTATTCAGATTAACTTGTGCCTAATAGCTTGGGCTGTGAAAGTAAGATCCAGAGATAATGGAGAGTCCAAGACACTGGAAGAATTGGTGGACTGAAAAAAGATATGTAATCAAAGTAAGGACAGAGAGATTTGAAAAAAAATGTATTATAATCAAAGCTATTATATTTTGAAACTCACAGGTTTCAAGCCCTGCGCAGGGCACTGGAGGGCAATGAAGATTTCAGACAGAGGAAGGTCAAGGTACTGAGGACTGAGGGTACTATTTGTGAGTCTCTTATCTCTTTTCTCCATTTCACCCTTCATAATCTCAAACTAGGAAACATTTATCAATAATTTAAAAATTGAGCATTTGATTCTAATTATTCAAATTAATATTGTTAAAATATTTAGATGTTTTGCATATTTGTCACAAAAATAATCACATGAAAAAGTATTTGAGATTTTAAGTTTATAAACTAAGTGTATATGTTAATAGCAGTATGGAAATAACTGCTTCTATGTATTTATGTACATGGTTTGCAGTTAATTTACTAAATAAATTCATTGTGTGATTTTTCCTTTTCCTAAAGCTTTTACATTCTTTTTTCTCTAAGGCAATAAATCAAGAGGAAAGCTGGCAACGGTTTCCTCTTCAAATGTGCTAATATAAGAAAGGATTGAGAGGACACTAAGAAGATTTATAAGACTAGCAAGATTCAGGAGATCAGCAAGAAGTAAATAGTACTGAAATAAGCCCTTTAATAAAAGAGCCTTCTTATTTTTCCTGGCCTTTTGAATCCAATTCTTTGTGACTTATCCTAGTGATTACTGCAAGAGTAAATTATTGTACCCTAGTACGCAGAATTGGATTGTTCTGGGTCAGGAATACTCAAACATAATATAGAAAGTCCCATGCCCTTGTCTCATGGAAATAAAAGCTCTGTATATAATGAAAAGGTGATTACAGAGGTTATGCACTTTTAAAATGTTAGGTAGGATGTTTCCATTCATCTCTCTCTCTATGTATACATATATATGGATATCTATCTATATATATATATATATATATATATATATAGTATTTTAATTCATCACAGCATATGGCATTTTGCCAATAAGGATTTTTGAATAATTTTTTACAAAGCTTTCATATGAAACAGTAAAATTTAGCAATATTACTCTCAAAATAATATAAAATTTCTTGATTTTTAAAAGAAATTTGTTTTAATACATTTTCTTTTTTAACAATAGAGAAATAAACTACTCATATAACTACTCTTAGGCAATCTTTTTATTCCTACTTGAATAAAGAGCTCATATGAGTTAATACTTTTCTAGGAAATAATAATTAGTTTGGTGGTTGCTTAATAAAATAAATACAGCAAGGAAGATCTGTCCATTGAATAAAATAACTTTAGTTTCCCCACAATAGTAATATATTCTATTATAAGCATCTTAAAATATGGAAATGTAAAACACTGCATATAATCTGTAATACTTATTTTATACTTTGCATTCCATTTATTTATCTACTTATCTATCCATTAACCCATCATCTATCATTTTTCTCTAAAGTCAATTGGTCTTACTCTACATTCATTATTACAATCTGATCCTTTCACTGAATAGTACAAAATAAAAAATTACAGTTATGTAGATACTGGACACATTCAAAATATGTGCATTACCTTAATTTTTTTTAAAGTTTATAGAGATGGATATTACAGCTCATTTTGTGTCTTGCTAATTCCAACACTGTTTCTAGTTGTTTTTCTTTTCCCCTATTTATGTTAAATTCCTAGGATTGAAGTTTTCTTGAAAGAAGTAGTACAGTATTCTTACAATGCTTTTGCTTCACATATTTTTTTTGTTTGTTTGGAACTTGTGGATATTTTCCACTAGTTGTTTTACTACTCCTAAAATGGAGTTCTTAAGAACATTTGGCACTACTAGTGCATAAAGAATGCCTGGTATTTCGAATTCCAATTGATTTTATAGAGAAATTGAATAAGAGTCTGTCTTAGTTACTTTTCTCCTTGGTAAGACAAAATATCTAACAACCAAAGTTAAAGGGAAAAGCCTTATGTAACTCACAGTTTGTAGAGGTTTCAGTTCATAATTGACTGGCTCCAAGGCAGGGTGTCATGGCAGACAGGCATTGGAGAGGAGAAACAGTTCATGATGGGCAGAAGGTAGCATGATGGGCAGAAGGTATCCCTTATGTCTTATCCAGGTTACTTAGGGCAGGTGGCCCTCAAACCCTTAATCATGATGCTTTTGATCCTAGCATTGCACCATGAATGGATCCCAGCATCACACACTCTAGATCAAGTCACTTCTGGAAAAGCCCCACATATGACTGCATGAGGCTTTGCAGAGTCATCTAGACACAAGCTATAACAGGATCTTTAAAATATTTTTAAAGAAATACGTATGGTATAATTTCAAAGCTTTTATTTCTGGATATATTTAAATGTTGAAGTATATTCATGTATACCATTCTGGAAGCATATGTCCTGGGTTGGTCAAACTGAAGCCATATACAGCTATAAAGTAATTCTTATTTTTTTCCTTATTTGCCTTCTATTTTTAAAATATGGGAACACAGATATATCAATTTTGGAATCTCATTTATTTTATTGATATTTTTGCATTCCCTAAGTATTATCTACTTTAAAGTCTCTTTGTATGTATATCTCTATAATAAGTATATTTACATAGGCATTAAAATATAAAAACAAATATAAATATATCAATTTTAGCATGCATAATTTAAGAGGATTCAGGGGAAGTATTTTTAATTCACTAAACATGTTTTTGAAACATAGTAGTTTTGTAGAAATTGTCTACTTAATTAAACATATTGATAGGGCACAAAAATGAAAAATAGAAAACTTGAAGCTACAATATTTTATTTGTACTTGATGCTAAAATATTCTATTTTTCTGTAAGAAATGAGTAAGCATTTGAACTTCTTATATATGATTGAGACCAGAAGATTATTTACAATAAAGGAAGGCATAATTTATTTGGCTTCCAGTTTCAGGGGTTTCATTCTATGATTGTCGGGCTCCAGGTCAGGAACATTATGGCAGATGGGAGTGATGGAGTAAAGCTGTTCAGTTCATAGAAGCCAAGAAACGAAATAGGGGAATGGCCACAGAGATGAAGGAGTCAAGGACCATACATGGTAATCAAAGTCATGGCTCCATGCTGTATCCAGAGATACACAGGAATTTGTCTTACAAATCCCCTGGACACCTCATAAGCCAATAAAGTTCACACAGTTGAGCTTAACCACCACAGTGTCCAAAACTTAACCCTTCTCTAATGGTTTCTTATACTTGTTTGACACAGTGTCATTGTTTCTTATGCCTGTTTGCCCTTGGTAATATCCATTAGAGGAAAACCTGATGATTTTAGTTAATGTACATAATATTAGAGAGCTATAACACAAATATGAAGTATAAGAGAAATATAAGTCTGACAAAATACAGAACTATAAGTGACTAGAAAACTTAACCAACAAATTAAAATATAAGTAAACATTACTGAATATTCATAAATGTACAAAGTAGATATCTATTGAGAATTTATTGTGATCTGGGTTTGACTTTAAGTACCTCACACATATTTATTTATTTAATTGTTAACCTTATGAAGTAGAAACTCTCTTATTTTCTATTTTAAGCAATGAAAATATAAAGATTATAAAGAAGTAATAAAGATTACAAGAAGTAATAAACAATGCATTTGTTTAGTATGCAGAATCTAAAGTCAAATTACCTGTACTTGATGATTCATTGCGTTTGCACCAATTTTTTTCAAGGTTTATATTTTATTAGTACATGTTTGCCATACATAACGAGAGTTGGCACTTGTGCGTAACACACATTCTTTTTTCATCCCCTCTGCCAACCCTTCCACTTCCCTTCATCTCTTGGTCCCCTTACCATTTGCAAAAAAATCGATCTCCCTATTTCCTATTTTCCATCTTTTATTTTGCTTTTTATCTATTTTGTTTTTGTTTTTTTGGTACCGGGGATCAAACTCAGGTCCTTGCGCTTGCGCAGCAGGCGGCGAAACCACTGAGCTAAATCCCCGGCCCTTTTGCTTCTTATTTATATCTTCGGTTTCTCATATAAGAGAAACCATGCAATGTTTCAACTTGTCTGTCTGATTTATTTTACTTAACATTATGATTTCAAAATGTATGATGTATCTTTTCCTACAAATGACTTTTAGAAAGTTGCTTACACTTTCTGCGATCAGTTTTCTTAAGCCATAAAATAGGGATGCAGTAATATCTAACCCACAAAAATGTTATGAGGAGAAGGGGCTTCTGGGCCACCGTCCATCCCACTGCTCCTGGCCCAGAGGAAGGGGCTTCCTGCTGCAATCCTTCCCGCCGCTCCTGGACCAGAGGTCTGTATGCTGAAAGCAGGCAGCCCACAAGTTGCAAACTTGAAAGTCAAAAGCAGGACATTTAAACATTATGCATCATTCAACTTAATTAATAGTATTTGAAATAAAATATACAAAAATATAAACTTGATTTATGTAGATTTATAAAATCACAGGGATGCAATATTAGTTCTGAATTTATAACATTGTTCTCAGACTGAAGTTTCAAGAAATTTAAGTACTAAATGCTTCCTTGAAACTTGGTCAATATCCACTTTGGCAGAGTGGCTTCTTGGGGAGTAGTAGTGCAATTTTATAAACTGAATCTTTTGCTGATTTTTACACCACATTAATGACATGAATTTCATTAGTTCCATTTACTTAGTAAGTGAGAAATCTGGATACAGATATATTTAAGCTTTGAAAAATTTAATCAAAGTAAATTTTTTAAAAAACTGCTATCTTTATCTTTTAAATCGACATAAAGCAAGTGTTTAAATCCATTTGGATTCTTCTCTTTTTTCTTTTGCATTTTTATTGTCATCTTTTGATTTAAGATTTCAAAAGAAGACATAGTGACATTGCAGGAGAATTTGCCCTCTTGATAGTTTTGATCTGGAACAGAAGGTAAAGTAGGGTAAAGCTCATGAGAAAGTCTGTTTTTAGACATCTGCAGCTCAGTTCTACCAATTCACAAATTTTGAATAAGCTTCTGATAGACATCCAAGCTTATCCAAGGTGAACTTGCTCTCTGAAACTTCTAAAGTTGAGTCACTGGTAATCCTGCCTTACTTTTGAAGGTGACAGTCCTAGCATCCCAGTGAAATTCTTGCTTTGCCATTATAGTTCACTGTCAAGGATAAAGAAGGTCACATAATACCCACATTATTAAAAAATATGAAATAAGGTAACTCAGAAGAAAGATCTCTGAGAACTCAATGATGGAAAGAAGAAAATAAATATTAATAATAGCTAGGACTCTACAGTTGTATGATTCACCTAATACATTTCAAACATTGATTAGATAAAGTAGAAATGATATTAACACATTAAATATTTCTGTGAGCAAAATAGATATTCTTATCTCCACAGAAAAATAAATTCAATAGATCAGAATTTGGAAGAATAGATATTCTATGTTGAATAAATAAAATAACAGATAATAAATGTTTAATTTTATACATGGAAATAATTTCAATGAATCTTGGAGCCCTTCTCTAATACAAACATTTGCATATAGTGTACTATGTCTTTTCCATTAGCCTATTTTAAGATAAATTTTAGGGGCAGTTAAGTTAATATTTTAATACCTACGTAAGAACTAAGGTTTATAGTCACCTTTGTTATACTCTTCAAAGCTGAACTAATTTAAATCCATTTCAACAAAGTAAAGTCTACAGTTAAAAATGTCTCAAATTTGTGGTCTCAGAATGTTACACAGCTGAATGAAAAATAATTTCTTTATCATTGATTGTTCTGTCTTTAAGCTTATCTAAAAGTCAGAAAAAGAGATAAATTGTCTGCAGTGGTTTAGCATGACTTTCATAATTACAATTTTTTCAATCTATCAATTAGTTTTCTACCATGCTTATGCAAGTCTCAGAAGCTCAGAAATAATTTTACGTACCGCAACTTTATGAAGCTCAATGTATCATATGAAATTTTTGAAATAGATTATAGGAATTATCCACCAAAGAAGAATTTAATGTGTGCAGGTTCTTGCCTCTTTGTCTTTGGAAGAAAATGTCAGAATTCTTCTCTTCTTCTCTTTCTAGTGTAGCAGTCTAACATCTGTGCAATTTCTACAAACCTGAAAATTACTTTTTTCCCCTTCTGAGTTAATTAGTTCAAAATCATAATGAAAAAAGAATTCAAAATTATAATGAAAAAAGAATTCAAAACCTAAATAGAGAATAATGTTAGGTAAAATTAAATGGTAAGCTTTCTGATTAACTTAAATTTTAATAAGAATATTTTGATAGAAGATCTTAATGCAATAAATAAAGATGTTTGAAAATATTAATGAATTTCTGTAATTAATATTTGTATTTCAATTTAAATAATTACTATGTAACCCACATTGTATAATGTTTTAAATATTATACTATATATATATATAATTACTTAAACATGACATGGGTATTCTATAAATATGTACAATTTAATCATTTTTTCACTAAGTGCTCACACTTCCTTAGGAAACCCTGCATCCATATTCTTTGCCACACAACATAACCTATCTAGAAGTTTCCTCCTACTTCATTTACCCTAGCCAATTCCTTCTTACCCATAAAACAACCCAGATACTACTTCTCTCCAAATGAATTTTCTAAATTTCTAAATTCACCATGTAAATAACCAATATGTGTTTAATATCTTGAAGTATTTCCCCTCTTTTTTTCAAGTATTTTTATAGTTTTGAGTCTTATCTTTAAGTTTTCAACCAATTTTTAGTGGATTTTTGTTTGTTTGTTTGTTTTTGGTACTGGGGATCAAACTCAGGACCTTGAGTTTGCAAGGCAGTTGCCAGAACCACTGAGCTAAATCCCCGGCCCTTTAGCAGATTTTTTGTAATTGATGAGAGATAGACACCTGGATTCATTGTTCTCTATGTTGCTGTGTAGTTTTCCCACCTTTATTAGGAGACTGTCCTTACCCCATTGTATATTCTTGGTTCCTTTGTCAAAAATCAATTGGCTGTAAATGTGCTTTTTCCTTGGCTTTCTATTCTGTTCCATTTGTCTGTATTGTCTGTTTATGTTACAATTCCATGCTATTTTAGTTACTATAGATTTTCAGTGTATTGCAAAAATAGGTTTTGTGATGTTTCTATTTCTCGTTTTTTCTGCACAAATTTTCTGTGGCTTCTGGGGATCTTTTGTGCTTTAGTATGAACTTTAAGATTAATTTTTCCATTTTTGTGAAAGATGGCATTGCAATTTTAATAGGAATTCACTGAAGATTGCTTTGGATTCCATAGTATGGAATTTTACCAATAGTAATACTTCCAATCCATGAAAACAGAAGAGTCATTATGGAAAATAGTAAAGACTTCCTCCAAAAAATAAAGTAAAAACAGAATTACTGTATAATCCAGCAATCTCTTTTCAGGATATATACCTAAGGCAATGGAATTCATATAGCACAAAAAAATTGGTATTCTCATGTGTATTGAGATATTATTCACAATAGTAAGTATATGGATTCAATCTAAATGTCCATCAATGGACAAATGAACAAAGAAAGTGCTTTGTTGTCATTATTATTAACTAAAAGAGTAGAAAGTTCAAATATATATACTTATGCTTTAGACATTCTATTCTTTTGTTTTGTACTTCAGTATAATAAAATATAAAATATTCTCCCACAATTTAAAACTATAATATGTACCTAGGTTTACATGACTTTTAGGAATATGTACAATAAATTTATTTTCTCAAGTTGGAAAAATGGAATAAACAATTAGAATAAGAAAAACTGACATCCAGTCCTATATTCTTTCTTTTTAAACATCTCTGTTTTTTTCAGTTTTCCCTTTGTAATATAGAAGCCGATAAATTCTAAGAAAGATGTCTTTATAAGAGATTTGGATTGATAAATCCACGGCACCCAAATCCTCCCACCTTATGACTGTGGCTGATATTTGCTATTGAATAATAGTTCTTTTCATTACCAAATTATAATAGTGGCTCAATATCTCCACTCCCTGTTCTGAAATGTCATCACCAGAGTTTCCAATTCATATGAAAATTTATTAATTATTTGTTGATGAGATGAATCCTAGTTCCTTTATTGTCTCTGCTAGTTCTAGCACATTATCATTTTCATTTAATAAATTTATCAATATCATTGTGTAAAGGTAGTCTGCTAAAATGCCATTAATTGTCATTAGATGAGTAGTAAGTCCCAGAACCAGAGCTCAGTTGAGATTGATCTGAATTAAAAGTTCACATTCTGATTTATATTATTTTGTTAATTATTAGAATTTTTATGGGCTGAATGATCAAAGTATTTATGGTGATATTTGGATATATATTTCTTTTAAATAAATTCCATAACCTAACACAGAATTACATTTCCCTCTTTGTAAGGGTTGGTCCTGTTTAAAATTCAGTGCTCATGCCATCTGTTCACAACATCCTAAGATTTCCTCATTCGTTCCAGTTGACCTTGCTATATGTCATTTGAGGGTTTCAACACATACTAATCCTCCTTTTTATTTTCCGCAAGTGTTTATAGGTAATATCACTAATAGCCTCTATGCTTCATTAAGTATTATATTTAATTTGCTCTACAAATTCATATGATGTGAGCCATTAGCTGTCTTCTGAGCCTTTTATAATTGGAAGTTCAAACCATCAATAATATGCTAATATGACTGATTTTCACAAAGCTGTGATCATAATTTGGATTTCAAAATCATGGGAAATGATTATTTTTAATGGCTTAATAATTAACTTTACTAGCAATTAGCATTTTTATTAGCTTTCCTGCTATGAGTGTTTTCTCCTTGAAGTTTTTTCTCTTCTCTACACAGATAAGGCTACTCCAGCACTACTCCTCCCTGAAAAAATCAATTTATAAAGACATACAGTCTTAGTGGTCATTTTCTCTTATAATCTCCCAACTAAAGAAGATATTTTTTTAAAGATTCCAGTGAGTTCCTTTTTCTCCTGCATGAACATTCCCTGTCAACTAGAATTGCAAATTGTACAAGACAATTTGCTTGGTTCTGTCAATTTTTAGGCAAAGAAACCCCCTTTTCAGAGAATTGCAACATCAGAGCCAATAAGAGTAACCTGAGTTCTTAATTTCTGAGAGCCCTGATGTGTTTTGAGAACAGAAACTTCATTTCCTAGTAATTTCAATGAACTTATTGATGTGAATTCTTGGAAAGTGGTACATCTCCTTGTCTTAGTAGGAAAAAATCTCATTGTGAGGAAAACACTGATGTGACAAAATTTTGCTTGTTTTATTTTTATCTTTTTGTTAATAAGAATTAGTATAAAAATTAAGGTGGCATATACTTGTTTCACCTAACAAAGCATACAGATTTCCTACAACGTTGTCAGTACAATATTACTCTTTTATCTATTATTCTCCACGAAATATGTCATTCAATAACACCACCTCCAAATTTAGTAAAAATTGCTACAAACAAGAATATGAGTTATTTTATGGCCAATTTAAATCTTCATGGCTTAGTTGGAGGAAATGAGTTAACAAGTTGTGACCTTGAGAACTACATCTGGTCCTTGGTCTCTCTCCAATCCATTCTGCTTTTCAGTGACCATTTTTTGAGTGTCTCTAGAGTGTTCAATCTTGCCATAATAGCCAATTGGGTTTGCAATACCCCTTTTCAATCTCCACCTGAATACCAGTTGAGACTTGGAAAGAACAATATGTATTTATCTAAAATGTGGCTGAATTTTTTATTCAAAATATCTTGAATGAACAAGGACCACATATAGCATTCTGACTTCATTAGTAAATTGAAAACATATATGAAATATCTGCTTTCAGTACATTGAACACTAGAATTGTATGAATGTGATTTCTAAAAGAGGAGCAGTAGAAGTGATAAAATCTGAAAATTTTCCCAACTTTTAGGTTGTCTTTCTGGAGACACATCCTACTCCATATATACATACATGGTTAGTCTAAAGTGAGTCTGATGTCTTCAATAAGGTGAAGACTTAAGGGATACTTATATGATAGTGCATTAGAAACCAGAGCTCTGGAAATGAAGGAGCTATGTGGAAAAATAGCTCTAAACATCCTTTCTGAAAATTGTCATGAGCCATTCTTGAGTCATAGGCCTTGAATAAATAGGGTGAAACTTGATAAGTCAATGACCAAAGCTTCTGGAAGCTATATGCTAAACGGTTATTAGAGTTCATAAAAGTAGGTAGCTGTGCTTACTAGGATGTGGAGTTTGCAAAGATTAACAATGTATTCCATGGAGACTCCAGAGATGTTCCCATTTAGCACCAAGACTAAACTATAAATGGAATAAAAGCTAATCTTTAACCATGTTAGTAAATTTCTAAACTAGTACTTTAAGTTATTAAATATATACATTAGAAGGCAGAGAAAAACATCCAGACAATCAGGAAAGTAAAATTTACAGAATATAATATCTAATCCAAAAGAAGGACCATTTCAAAATGCAAAATAAAAGGAAAACCAGTCTATATAACATTAGAAATTAGGAATGCTATCACTAGTAGGTAAGAATGCTAAATCTAGTGTTAATATATGTACAAGTATTCAAGGAAAATATGAAAGTAAGGTGACAATAAATGAAAAATATGAAACAAGATGTAAAGAGAATTGAAGTGAAAAATATGCTATCTGAATTAGAAATTCTACTGTGTATGATTGAGAAGAAATTAAATACTGAATAAGGTATATTTATATATATATATGAATATGAAAAAATTGCAGTAGAATATATTCAGACTGTAGTAAAAAATTTAAAATGTCTGAAATTTTTAAAAGGCTTCTGTTATCTGAACATTAATATTGATTTCTCTAACATATGACTAAAAGTATTTGTAGACATTATGAGCTACATTTTCCAAATATAATTGAAATATAATTCCAGAAATATGGAAATATCAAGGAACTTCAAGAGAATAAAATATAAAAATTTTCACAAAAATTTATATTTTCAGTGCACATGTATTTTGCTAAATTATCACTAATTTTGAATTTATAACTTCATTGTTAATACATAGAAATAAATGTTGACATTTTTACCATGGATACTCCTAAGCCTGCTTTTTTATGGAAGCATCTACTTAAATCTAGAGACTATGAATACTAAGATGTATTAAGCAAGTAAAAACATGTTTCCTTTTTCATTTCTGAATGACAGTACATTCACTAGTATTCTTTCTTTATTATGTAGGCCAAGTCTCCAAAATATTTTTTGAACAGAAGTAGAGAGAGTGGATTCCCTACCATGGTGTTCTGTCTTAAGTTTTGGGACTTTAGCCAATTATTAACTCAACAAGGAAATCATTATTAATATAGACAGTTTTCAAAGTGAATATATGATAGATTAATTGATCATATTTTTATTCTGAGTTATTTTAGGGTTTTGCATATTAATGACCTTTTTAATCAATGGAAGGCAATAATTTGCTAAAAAACCATCAGTATACTCTGCAGACATTTGGAGATGAACAGATTGTTTTCAAAACTATTATAAAATTAATGTGACAAAACCCAAAGAGTTGTAAATATAATGAAATGGAGTAGAGATTCTATTAATAATGGCCCTTGGATAATCCATAGACCTTAAATATTTGGTGATTTATCTTTAATATCCTTCATGCTATACATGATGTTAGGTGGAACTTATGATTTAAAAATTAATACTGATGTAAAAAATTCCAAATCTTCCTGGAAATAATGGCTTCAATAAATACTCAGTTTTGTTGTTGTTAAATGGCCTAAATATTTTTCAACAAGTTTATTTTAAAAATATTTATGGATTGTCTTTCATACCTCAGGCATTGTTTTAGAAAAAGCAGATAAAGTCATACAATAATGGTACCAATTCTGTAATATTCTTTCTTGATATATATATGATGGTGCACATCTGTAATCCCAGCTACTTGGATGGTTGTGATAGGAGGATGACAAGTTTGAGGTCAGCCTGAGCAACCTAATGAGACCCTGTCTGAAAACAAAATTTAAAAAGGGAGATGTAGCTCAGTGGTAGTACACTTACCTAGCATGGACCAGGCTTTGGGTTCAATCTTCAGCAGAGCAACAAAAAAACTATGAATTATTGGATGCTGTTAGAAATTTTTATGAATGCATTAAAATGATATTGAATACAATATATGAATATATTATGTTTATGGGAGTGTTAAACATAAGTAAAATATTTATATTTATATTAAATATGAATACATTATGTTTGAAAAAAGCCATGTTTTCTTTCACTTGCTTCCAGTTCTTTATGATCCCTTCAATATTTCTCATCTTGTATTTTTATATTTTAACTTATTTAATTAAATTGTACTTAGAATACTTTCAAGATAAAACCATTATATTACTACATCTTGCCATCTCCCAAGCTCTACACAATCTAGTTGATATCCTCTTCGATCCATTTTGCTTATCTGGTCTTTCAAATTTCGCTGAAAAGTGAATGAGGGCAAGAAATTTAGAAACTGATCTGTAATGAATCTGTGATTCAATACTTAAAATAGTTCAATAGTCCCTAGTTATCATTGAAGAAATTTGAGGTCCAGAACAACATAAAAGTATTCTTAATATCTTCCAGTAACTAAGTTTGCCATGATGCTATAGACTAATATCTGAAAAAGGAAAATATTTAGCACAGGATATTAAGATTCTCTTTAAAATGTAAAAAATTTAAGATTGTCTAAAAATGAGTCATGGAGCACTTCAAAATGAATACAGGTAAGTCAGAATTAGATCTAAAAACGCTCTCAAAATTCTCTTTAGAGCTGGATCTTTTGGGAGAATTGGATCCTTGGGGTGCTATGTTCATCAGTGGATTAATTCATTGATGAGCTAACTCACAACTAAACTTACTCTTAGGAGGTGAGCCCTGATTGGACAATGTGGATGTGACATGGAAAGATGCATGTTGTTTCCAGTTCCTCCTCTCTTTTTCCTCACTCTCATGTGGTGAGTACCATTCCTCCACTATGCTCTTCCACCATGCTGTTTCTGCCTTGGAGTCAAATAACTATGGACTAAATCTTCTAAGACCATGAACCAAAAGAAATGTCTGCCCCTTTGAATTGTGAGTATTGAGTGTTGTCTCAGTGACAGGAGGACTGATTAATTTAAAAGCATTTCAGAAAAATGTAGAAGAGAAGCAAAATCTTTTGAACTATAGAAGGAGAAAACATGAATAAGGAGGCTAAGAAAATGTAGTAAATTGAAAAAATGTACTCACCAGTAAGAAAAAAATGGTTATAAGAAAATATCTTTAAAATGTTTCTGATAAATTGGTCACACCAGATTCTCAATGCTTTGAAATTTTTTCTACCCTTTCAATTGGTTTAATACTTTCTTCTACCTTTCTCTTTATTATTTCTAGTGAGTTAGAAATTTCTTTCATGAAGTTCAGTAGCAAAACAAAGAACGAAGATCCCATAAAACAGTATTTTCTGATGCACATTTCTTGAAACAGTGTCTCAACTAAAGTAAGAAAGTAATATTCCATAATAATATTTAACTTAAGTAATATTAAATTATAATATAAAGTTATGTTTAATGTAATGAATGGAACCTGGTTAATCATCCTATATGGTGTAATATATACTACATGTATTGTTTAATACACATTATAACATACACTGTGTGTGATATCTTCTGCAAATTTTGGAAATTATGTTTCAAAGAAATTCTGAAGTTTAATGTATGACATTTTTATAAATAACTGAGAAGAATTAGTGTTTATCTCAAGATAAATTTTAAAATTATTGGCCAGTATAACAATCTAAACAAAATGACAATTAACATTTTTTGAAGATTATTATAAAAATCAACTTACGGGCTGGATTTTAGCTCAGTGGTTCAGGCACCTACCTTGCAAGCACAAGGTTCCGAGTTCGATCCCCAGTACCAAAAAAAAAAAATCAAACTTATTTTGTGAAAGATAAAAACTTCAAAGAAGGGAATCAATGGGAATGGAGAAATTAGGGAGAAAATAAGCTAGGAAAAAGGGTAGCATGACAAATCCTAGAGACAGTTGTAAAACAGAGAGCTATGATTAGAATAGTGAACTTATGAGTAGGATACAGTGGGTGGACCAAGTGCATGGAGCAGTAGATTCATTGCTGAGAAAGAAAATAGCGATGGAAGGGTAGAAGCTAATTTCTTTCCGCTTTTTAAAAGTTTCCATGATAACAAAAATTACTTATGTCCACTAACCTTAAGGTTATTGCCTTATGCTTCAGTTAGAAAAAAATACCAAAGAAAAGGTCCTAATCATTCATGTGTGCATATTTAAATACACATTTAAGTATGGGAGTTTGCTTAGCTTAATGATATGATTATGTATAGAAATACTAACAATATTTTTTGTTTACTACATAATTTTACCTTTACTACAATCTTTTGTCCAGTTGTAAAATTGTGTCTTTAAGTATTTTGTGATTATACTATGTCTAAAGGGGAAATCTAATATGTAATACCCTATGAGTTTTCAATCCAGTGTGCAATTCTTGTCTTACTGTAGCTACGAAATAGAAAAGTGTTTTCAAAGACTTTAATATTTTATAACACTAAAGCTGTCCGTATACCAATTAAGATTTCATTTCTCCCTTTGAAAGATTTAGAAAGGTTACTTTTTTTCTTCTTGGCTTCTTTTTTGCCAGTCAAATAGATGACTGCTTTTTGGTCCAGATTCTAAGTGTTTTGGATAATTTTAACTTCATATGTTATTAATGTTCAAATAGACATTTGTCTTTTGAACATTAGAAAACCTTTTGAGAACAGCAAAGGAGTTTATGATTTCCTTTATGTAAGTACACAAAAACAATGGGAAAGCAGCCATCTAACTGATCTCCTGCATCTCAAGCACCATTCTGAATAATTTTCTCTCCAATCCTATAAAACTATATGGAGTTGCCAACTGAAACTCAGCATGCTAGATAATGGAAAGAAAATTTCTGAAATTATTGCAAGCCCTTGTTCTGACTATAAACACTATGATTTTAGTTCACTCACTTTTTTGTTTTGCTTGAAAAATACGTTCTTTAATTGTTGACTACTTCAATCATTTCTTTGGCAGTTATTATGTGGTAAAAATGTAAGAGGGCTTCCTTAGCTTACATTTCACAGGGACTGAGTTGGGTGCTGGGGCTTAACCATATCAAATCTCATGTCCTTCAGTCAAGACTATAGAAATTAAAAAGGAGAAATAATGGATCAAATTTGAATACTGAAATAACAAATTGAGTCTTTGATAAGGTCAATTTCAAACATTAAATGTTAGCTCATCCTTCAGTTTAATTTAGATCTAGATGTTTTGTTCTAAAATCAACAAAAACTTTGCCACAAACTTGGAACAATTCTAGTTAAAGTAGGTAGAAGTGATATTTATGCTTCATTAAATTCTCAAAAGACCCATTAAGATTTCAGTGCTGTTCTCAACTTTTAAAAAGTAAAGAAATAGGAAAAATAAATGCACAGAAGGTAAGAAATTTATAAGATATTTGATTTAATAGTATGACAGAGGCTTTTACTTGTTCTATTGACTCATATTTAGCCTTGCCAATAGAAAGTAAGATAAAAAATTGCCCTCAGGGTAATTTTAAAAATCCAAGATTGATAATATACCTCTATTACTAAGATATTTCACAAGGCTCCAATTATATTTACAGCAGTTTTCCAGCATAAAGGTAAAATAATCAAGAAAGACAAGTTTTATAAAACACGTTTAAGAATACAGGAAAGAGTAAAACTTTCAAATATTTCCTTCAAAATTTAAATTTAAGAAATGACACTTCATTCATTAAACTTTAGTGTCCAAATGGCTAAGTTTTCTTAGTTTCCAGATCCTGATAAAATTAATAAAAAAGAAAAAGCACTAGAGAATGGCTGTGTACTCAGGGTATTTATAATTTATACACGATACATACCTTGTGCAAAGTAGGTTCCAGAAATGGGAAGGCAGAACTGAGAATGGAATGGTCAGGAATGTTTTTCTCAAATGACATGGCTTCTAAGAATGGATTTGGAATGTCTGTATCAGAGAAAATGCATTTTCCCTTTTTGCTTTTGAGTTCACCACACTCTAACACATAAAGACTATAGGACTCATTTGTTCCTAATTGTGCTATTATTTGCAGTTTGACAAATTATTAACTTGAGTGGAAATGACTGGAAGTCTCTACTTTTAATGAAAGCAATCTTATTATCTCTCTAGAGTTTCATTTTATTAAGTTTCTGACATAGATAAATGTAAAGAATTAATATGTGCAATATATCATGGCTAGCATATATTTTTGATTGCAAAGGTTTTTTGAGGAGTATAAAATATTTTATTAAAGGCAAACTATAAGCAATAATTATTAAAAAGCTACCTCACATCATTTTTTCTTGATATTTAAATTGTAATATTTTATATTAATTTGCCTCTGTTCCCAATTGACAGTCAAATAGTTATTGACAGTGTCATAAATATGTTAAAGATGCTAAAACTAATACTTGTCCTAGATTTTGTTTCTTATCAATTAAAATTTCCTTGATGGAACAAAAAAATATACAGTTTTGAATTTAGAACATCTGAGTGTTTCCCGGAGCTAGATCAGCCGTCAACCTGACCATGATTTAATAACCACATTGACAAGAAAGCTAAATTATTTCACAGGACAGTTGAAGCTAGAAGTAAAGATGCCCACGATAGAGCTTTTAACTCAGTGTGTGATCAAAATCTGAAATATAGCTGAAACATTTGAAGAAGCAGTTTAAACATAGCACCAGGGAACTGTATTTAATCAGTGCATTAGTAAGTGTGTGCTCAAATTAGAGTAGAAACAATTTCCTACGTGCTGCCCTCAAAAATTAAATTTATTTTCTTTATTCTGTTAAAAAAATCTCAGGACAACATGTTTATGAGTGCTGGTTTTAACAGTTTTTTGAAAATAGCTATATTAATTTTTCCCAGGAAGTTGCTATGTTGGGGTATATATTTAATAGGTTATTACTGTGTAAGACATTTAAAAGTGAGTGTTCTAAAATGTAATATATAGTACTAAAGTATATTTATCTCCAAAGAGGGATATTTATTGTTGATTTGCTAAAGGTTGTTAAAAATTAATATCCAGATTTAAAAAATAAAACGCAATTATTAGAGGGTAAGGATAACACTTCAAATGGAAAGATTATGCACAGAGAACATTCTAGAAATGGATTTTGCTCCTTTTATTTACAAATGAATAGATTAGCCACTAGTTTCAATGCAAGTCACAGTAGACTGAGGATTATACCTGTAAGATGCAAGTCTTTTGCACACAAGTCAATTCTCAAAGAGAAGCATTGTCAGAGCAAAGGCTTAAAACAGATGCATAGAGGAAAAATCAACTACCACACCACCATGGGCACAGAGTCTCCAGAAACTACTAACTAGACTTTTCCTAGTACTCAGACAAAAGAAACTTTTAATCAATATTAGAAATATATTGTAATTCTGATGACAGTTTAATTACATACTTAGATTAAACTAATAATTGAATAAATAAATTAAATTTTTAATTGAATTTTTAATTGTTTCTTATGTACTTTCTCGTGACTTAATATTTTTAATATTCTAAACATTTAATTTTGTATTAATATATACATGTATGAATATAGTGATATATTATGCTTATCTTCCTTATAAAAAAAGATAAAGAAGTTTCTTAAGGGAATAAACCATCCTCTTCATCTTTTGTAAACCCAGTACTTAGAAAATGCTTGACAAGTGTAGTATGCAAATGTCAGAAAATAAATGTTAGATATTTTATATATTACAAAAATTTATAGACTCCATGTTCTTTTACTAGTTTGTTCTAAGCTTCTAATTGAATTGGTGATAATAGAATTAAAAACATTAAAAACATTCAATAATAGAACTGTCACATATTTTCTTTAAATATTGCCGAGGATTTAGCTTAGTGGCACTGCACCTGCCTCTCAAGCTCAAGGTCCTGAGTTTGATCCCAGGCATAAAGAAAAAAAAAAAAGAAATATTTAGATAATATTGCACTGACGTGTTATCTATACATGCATACATTGTGGAATTGTGAAGTCATATATAATTGTTAAATCATGCTACTTGATATATCCATCACCTCACACACTCATTACTTCTTTATGGTAACAAATGTTAAAATTCATTCTTAGCCATTTGAGATTCTTTTGAGCCACATTTCATTGCTGCGATACTATACCTGACACCACTAACAAAAGGAGAGGTTTCATTTGGCTCACATTTTCAAAAGTTTCTGTCCATGGAAGGCTCAAAGATAGAAATGTGTGTAGACTTCTATATACATAAAAAAGCAAAAGAAGTACAGATAGATGGCTCTTGTTATTTTTACATATACTGGAATAAGTATGAGATGTAAATTACTGGCTTCAATTTTCTTAGCATTTTCAATTTCACAAAGGAAACTATGGTGAATCAAATAGAATTTAAATGGAATAATTAAAACATTAAGTCTTCTGTTCAAAATTATTGAAGAATCATATACAGCCAGACCTCATTTAAAGTTATTGTTCAATATTTAATCTTTGGCACAGGCCTTACTACAGACTCAAATTCAGCTCTTTCAAAATCTACTTATGCAGTGCTTTTGATTTTGCTCTATTTTCCTTAGCATTGCTTTTAGCAGTTTTACTATCTTATTTAGATTTTGATGTCCCATGAGAATATCTTGTAATTTCTCATAAACCTTGCACTCTATTTTATTATATGATCATTTTATAGATAGTTGACAAAATGATATTGAAAGTATATAAATCACATCAGGGTAGAGATACTATTTTAAATATATTCAGGTGTAACAAACAAAATAATAGTTTTTCTTCTTCCTACTTATAAAATAATTTAATCTTGATTTCTTTTATGAAGTTAATTAAATGAAAATCATCTTTGGAACATAATATAAATTTTCAATGCTAGATTCAAAATAATTATCTCAATGTAAAGAACAAGTCTAACGTATTTGAACATTTTTGATCCTATTAGCAGGTGTTAGATGAATAAAGTTATATTAAAGATGCTATCAAGATAATAATATAACTGTTGCAAAAATCCAGAATGATCTACTTAAGTATTTAAGATATAACTAACAGCTGTTCATAAACATGAATTGCCTTTTTACTTTCTACTTATTCAATTTTAATCTTAAAAGTGCCATTTATTCAATCAGATCCATTGTTCAATAATTTATTTGTGTGTATTTTCACTAACTTGAGTATATTATCATTTCTTTTGCTCTCATTTATGATCTCTACTTTGTATTCCCATACCCTTCAATTTAACTTCACTTCACTTGAAATTCTTGAGTTCCAGTAGTTTATATACATGGCTTAGATTTCATTTGATGTCCAGGTTTTTTACTCCAACGTTGCACAAATCTCTTAAACTTTGCATTTAAATAATAGAATTCATCTTTTCAACAGTGCTCTTTATTTCATTTTCAATCATTTCACCATCATTCATATTAAAAAATAAAATAGTTATTAAAAATCATATGAAAATATCTGGATAATTATAAGAAAAATGTACATTTTTATAATTCAGTTATCATTAGTGCCATCTCACCTAGAAAGATTAATATTTTTTCTTTCAGGAGAAGTTAATAAAACTCAAATGCAGTGTGCATAATGAGGAATTTATAGTACATGAAAAACCATGGTCTGATTTAGCAATTATTTTTGTATATAATAAATTTTTAGGATTTTTCTTTTAAATTTTATTCTGAACTACAGTACTATAAATACATGTTCACGCATGCTTAATCTTGGTGTTTCCAGGAGTGATTGTAAAGAATTTAAAAAATAAAATCCCTTTATGTTCTCTCATGCAGTGAATATGTGCTAGAGCAACTTACTATGGTGAGAGAAATGTTATGTCACATGGTGATTTCATTAATTTCATACCGTGGAAAAACACTAATACAAAAGAAGATTGTCAACTAATAAATAGCAAACTTTATATTGACATGCAAATGATGTTGAAGTACCTTAGATAACATGGAGATATAATAACCTGCTTCCCATGTTAGAGAAGTTTTAAAGAAGTCTTTGGATTGTTGCTCACCTTAGCCAGAGAAGGAATGGAGACCCTATTGGCTATTATATTCATTATTGTGATGAATTCAAGAATCTGATCATCTACAGGTAAATCAGAATAAAGATAAAAACCAAAAGCCATTAAACTCTCAATTAATAATAGGATAAGGATCTGACATTGAAGTAGAAGATGCTAAACTTGAACATTAATCTTTTGGATGCCCCTGAGAATGGAGTTTTTTTAATATAGAAAATGTTGCTCTGCATAAGAACCACATTCCACATATACCTGAAAGACATAACTAAATCAATGAGAACTTTGCTCTGTTGTTTTCTCACAGACAACTAAATGTCTAAGGGCTGCCATTAATAGCTTAATAACTCTTGAATATAAGCCATTGTATCTTCCAGGTAGTAGCAAAATCAGTAAATCACTTAGGTTGATTTTTACATCACAGAAAACTCAGTGGAGAAATGATAGTGCTGCTTAGCAGATGACTGACATTAAAGAGGTTTATTACTTCTGAAAATGCCAACTCATTGTAACAGCTGACTGAATGTCTCTGCCACTAGAAAGGTCAGTGTGTAAGAGGTGACTAATACTGCTGTCAGAGAGCCATATATTTCAATGCTGTTTTATTGCACTTTTTGTTGGGCACATATCGGCTGAAAGCAGGTATAATTTTTCTTCCACTTGAAAAATGGTAGATAATGGGTAGCATTCATGTATAACTGCAGTGTTTGATTAAATGTATTTTGCATTAAATTAATTAAAGCCATGGATTTTAATTCTATAACTTTCTCTTAAAGTGTTCAGGGTTACATCATAAATAATTAAGAAACAAATAAACAAACCTCTCGAGAAAACGATATGCTGACACCTTTGACATACTTAATGATTGCCTTGATGAGCCTTTGTCTTAGTTTGTTCTGGCTGATGCAACAAAACACAAGAATGTGGGTAGCCTGAAAACAATAGAAATTTATTTCTCACAGCTCTAGAAAGAGGGACTTCCAAATTCTACATGGTATGGGTAGATTTCATATCTGATGAGGTTCCATTTTCTGATTCATAGATGGTACCTTCTAGGTGTGTCTTTACATTGACGGAGTAACTTAGCTATAAAGAAGAAGGAGGAGGAGGAGGGGGAGGAGGAGGGGGAGGAGGAGGAGGAGGAGAAGACCAGTAAATCTACTTAGGAAAAAGGAGAATCCAAAAAAGCAATGCCTCTGAAATACTGTCTCATTGGTTGATAGTATTTCTATATTTGAAATTTGGGGGGGATGTATAACTTTAGCTTGCCACTAGATAAGCATGTATTCTTCATTGGGAAGTTGCAATATTCAAGTTTAGATTACAAGGATGAATATTGTATTTTACCTATAATTAGCATTTCTTATGGATAATTTCATAAGTAATTATATAAATACAAAGACATCACTATAAAAATATCTGTGGTTTTGACACAATTTCTGAAATTTGGTTGTTGTCCAGTAAGCATTTGGTGCATGGAGAAATATATACGTGATGGCTGAAAATAATTTCTTCAAATACAACCCTAGGTTCTAATTGTTTCTTGGGCTTTTAGCTAAGATCATGCGTATAAAACTCTAGGTCCTATTCTTTCCATAAACCCTGGGAATATTAGGCACAAATATACAAAATCAGCCTAGCTTTTTAGATCCCTCCTCTTCAGTCTCTCCAATGCATACTGGCCACAGAGAACTGTAATTGACGCTGAAAGATCCTGTAGCTCCTTATACTGTCCAGAAGTTTGGCTTTGGTGAGAAAAGTAAAATGATTTCATGTTTCACCAAAGCTAGTTTATATATTTACACTGCATATTTATCCTTTAAAATGTGTAAAATACAGTCTGGAAGTGAAATTGCTCTGACATTTGGTAACTCAAATGTCCTTCTGTAATCTACCCTGATCCTCAACTTTCTACCTGAAAGTAATTTTAAAACTTTGTAATGTATGAAAGAATAGCTCTACTTTAATGTTCATTACACCAGCTTACTCTGAATAAATTGTTCCTATCTACTTTTAAAAAGTTGTCTGACCCTGAAATGTGAAAGATTAAAGTATACCAAAGAGTATGGTGATTCTTTTAGAATCAGCAAGTAGGAATAAAGTGTCTGCTACATTAATACAGTTGACCTCTGGTCATAGTCTGTCCTTAGATAGTCAGTGCCATATCATTTATATCAAACAAAGAAACATTTCAAAGGAGGAAAGGAGACTGGTAGCATTTGTCAAATGGTTGTGCAAAGACATCTCAGGTAATTTCTGGAGCTTCTGATATATTGCGCTATTAGCCTTAATTTTCTCCTGTCATTTTTGCATTGACTAAAGAAATTATCCTTTTGACTAGAGAAATTATTCTCTTGGGATCTACAAGAGAATATTAGAATAAGATTAAATAACATATTTAGCAAAGAAAGTTAAAAAGTAAGTAAGAATGAGGTATCTTTTAATTTTAGAAGATAGGAATACCACATTGTAAATTCTCTAACAATTTTTGTATGATCAGAATTTCCCAATCAGGTTACATTTGTTGGTTACTTTCAAAAAATTCTAAAATAGAGTGTTCATATATATATTTACATCAAAATATATAGTTTTATTTGAAGCAAAATGCATATCACACAGCTCTCAGTAATATTTTGCTTATGTCATTTTCAAATTAATAAGTGTTATTTAAATCAAAATGATTTTGCAAAAATGTAATTTCTTATTATTAAAAGAAACAACTGGGAAAGTTTAAAACAGTCTTCAGCTGCCAGTATAGTGGCATACAGATGTAATCCCAGCTACTCTGGTGCTGAGGAAGGAAGATCATGAATTTGAGGCCAGCCTTGGCAATGTAGCCAAATCTTGGATCAAAATAAAAATAAAAAGAGCTAGAAATGTAGCTCAGGGCTCAGGGGGAAGATCCTGGTTCCATCAAAATAGACAGAGAGATAGAGACAGAGAGAGAGAAGAAAGGAAGAGAAAGAAAAGAACAGAACAGAACAGAAAAGAAAAATAGTTCAGGTGATTAAGATATAGGGTATTCATCATTAGCTCTTTCCAGTGCAGACTATAGGTAAAGATAATTGGGATTCAAACAGTGAAACTGATCATAGGCCAATTTCCCACTATCTAGATAT
The DNA here is from genome assembly GCF_053883595.1 of Heterocephalus glaber. Classification (NCBI taxonomy): domain Eukaryota; kingdom Metazoa; phylum Chordata; class Mammalia; order Rodentia; family Bathyergidae; genus Heterocephalus; species Heterocephalus glaber. The sequence continues at coordinate 28,644,597 of NW_028258325.1, forward strand.
GAAAACTTAGAGAAGTGAAAAAATATTTCTGGATTGGGATAAATCACAGTTAACTGAACACATGGCAATAGTTAATATCTGAGATCTTGATACAAACATTTTAAAAATTGTAACCTTGTGAAAATAAGACCAAAATTCAGTTAAAACCACACTTGGAGGTGATTGTTTTCCTTTTATATCAGTATGTTTCTCCTATCTCTAACTCTATGCCCTCAATATACATACATGTATTACTGAAGAAATGAAAAAGTCCTATGCACACGGATGTATTGGCTAATGAGTTATCTGTGCCTACCAAAATATGCATTTTATTAAAATATTTTCTTGAAATGAACTACACACAAATTCCTTATTTTTATTTGAAAGACAATAGCATCTTACTTTCTTTTTAAGTGCTGATAGTTGAACCAAGTGCCTTTGCACTGAACTACATCTTCAGACTTTTTAATTTTTTTTTATTTGAAAGTGAAATTGCAATCCTCCTGCCTCAGCTGCCCATAGTCCTGGGATTATAGGTGTGTACAACTTTTAGTATTGAAATGATGCCAGTGTGTCTTCATATTCTTTCAGATATGGAATAGAATACTAAATGGTAGAATGAAGCACTGACCCAGATTTCTCTGGCTGGTAATCTCTAAGTATAATAAGTTCGGGATTTTGACAGATGATGATCTGTGATGAAACTGGGACAGATATTAGTTTAAAGACTCAGCTGCAAAAACCAGCATTTTTTGCCCTGTTCTGTAGATTTTGCAGACATCCATGCCTTGAAACCTGGTAAATAGTAAGGTTTTTCTTCAATTACAGGTGGTAGGGTACATTATGAGGCACAGTAGCAAGAAAGTATTTCCATTCTGCTGCGCTATTGCTTCCAGCAGTTGAGGCCAGAGGTCGAGGGTGGTGACACAGTGTCGGCTGTACAGACTTGTTCTAGCCTTACCCTTTCTTTACAGAAACTTCACATTTAATATCAAGCTATGGTATCTTTCCCTGGCTTGCTGTTCTTGTAGATGCACCCCAGCCATCCTCAGATCTTCTAACAAATGTCTGTGAGCATCATGTGCTTAATTGTAGGGAAGGTCCAGCCGTAATCTCAGGCACCTGTGTCACCACCGGTAGTTTGCTTCTATAGACAAGTTCTTGTCTACAACACTCTCTGACAATGGTGGGAATTTCTGTGGGTCAGCATGCCCTATATACCCTACAAAGCTCCTTTGCCACAGCAGACTGTGTGTCTCTGAGTAGCCCTGCCTTTCTCAAAGAGTTTGAAATCTCAACCTAGGAGGAACTTCTCTCAAGTCCTCAGTTCTCTTAATTGTCCAATGTCTCTCAGCTTGGTGAGTGTATATATGTTTATTTGTACTTGCAAATTATGGCCTGTGTAGAATGTTTTAACCCCTATTAGTAGTTAATACTTTTATAAGGTGATTTATTATATTTAAAATTTCTTACTATATAAAATTATTATTTAAAATTTCTCATTGAATATTAAAATTTCTTTATTTAAATTTTGGGACATTTTTGTTTGTTTCCTGACTAGACTCTTTTTGATCTAAGATATAAATAATTTCATCACTTTTTAAATCACTTTTATAATTCAACTAATTCCTATTTCATATTTGGGGGAGTTATATGTAAAAATTCTATGAGTAAAAACTATTTTGCGAAGTTCAATAAAGTATACCATATATTTTTTTCTCTTTCTTTTAAATTTTATTTTATTGGTACATTTTAGGTTTACAATGTAATGACATTCATCATTGGAAATTTGCACCTTTACATAATCTTTCCTGGTTCTTATTCTTTCCCCTTCCACTGCCCTCCCTTCAACCCCTACATCCCTCTTTGTCAACAAAGACATTGTTTCCCTTTGTTCATTTTCTTATGTTAATTCCATTCCCTTCTTTCCTTTCCCCTACACCTCCCACTTCCCCTTCCCCTTTGCCCCATTAGAAAGTCAATCTTGATTTCAAATATTTGTTGTCAATATGGCCAATCCCCTATCTCTTATTGCAAATATACCAAAAAAGAAGGGCATCTGATCTTGTTCTCCCTGAGGGGTGGAGGAAGGAAGAAGGCCTAGTTGAAATAGCTCCTGGTCTTTTGCTTGCTGTTACGGTTTGGGTCTGGATGTCCCCCAAAGTCTCATTCGGTCAGAGGTAGGTGAATCTGGTATATTTTATGTATAAAATACAGTTACATTCATCATTGGGATCTTGTAACATTACATGAGAATCTTAGTTATTATTTTTTCCCTTCCCCTGCCCTCCATTCACCTCCTCCACCCTTCCCTATTTGCAAAGACCTTGTTTCCATTTTTTTCCTTTTCTCATATTTTTTCTTTTCCCTTTTTTCCTTTCCCCTACCTCCCAACTTCCCTGCTCTTTTAGACCTTTTCTTCCTGTTACACAATATCAATCATACATTTTTAAAATTACAATATTAAGATCTAGGAGACATTACCACAGATTTTACAGAATTTAAAAGGATATAGAAAGCATATTACAAAAATCAGTTTTGAAATACATTTGACAACTTCTAAGAAGTACCTTGGAAAACAAATTAATGAAACTAACTCTGGAAGAAATATAAAATTTGAATAGCACCTAATAAAGAGAGTATATTCCTAGCTTGAAAACCTGCCTATATGACAACAGCAGGCTCATATACATTTTAACTGATAAATTATATCAAACAATTAAAGCAGAAAAAAGAAGAAACACTTCTCCCCACATTTTAGGAACTCAACACTGTGCTAATCCTAAAACTGGATAAAGATAATAGAAGAAAAAAGTATGAACATAGAAATTTGTTTAACAAAACAAATTGAAGTCAGATCTGGGAGGATGTAGAAAGTGGTTTTGTTATAGGGATGGTAGTGTTGGTTCAGCATTGGAAGATCCACTCCCAAAAGTCATCATTTTCACAGAGGAAAGGAAAAAGCCATGTGATCCTCTCACTAGTTGGAGAAAAAGTATTGGACTAAATTCTACAGCTGTTTATGGTAAAAGCTATCAGGAGACTAGAAGTAGAATAGAACCTTCTCAACAGATTAAAGACACGTACTTCATACTTCCAGTGAGAATGCCTTATATGAATGGAAAAGATACAATGCTTTCTCCTTAAGGTGGGGAACAAGGGCAGATATGCTTACTCTTCATCTGTCCATTAAACTTTGAAACCTAGACCTAAACTAAAATAGTCTGGCAATAAAAAGACACAATTAGCATAGGATTTGCAAGGTAGAAGCAAAATCTTTATATGTAGTTGAAATGATCATCTATAGAGAAAAATACTAAGAAATCTGTAGAAGCCCCTAGAACTTGTACTTGAATTTAGCAGGATTAGAAAACACAAGGTATATATAAAAATTCAGGTCTGTGTATACTTGCTATAAATGAAGAATTGGATATTGAAATTTAAAAGTTATGTAGGAGTAAAAAGGACCTAGAAAAGTTTAAAAAAAAAGTGTTGGAAGACATTTAGTACCTAATTTTAAGATTTCTTCTAAAGCTACAGTAATCAAGGCAGTGTTGGTGTAAGGAAAGACATATAGATCATTGGAATAAAACAGAGAATCTAGAAATAGAACCACACATATATGGTCCACTGAGTTTTGAAAGACTATTTAACATTAGCATTTTATAGAATATAAACTCAATTCAAGAGCCGAGGAAGAGATAGTGATTTTAGCAAATGACACTAGAACACCTGGTATCCGTATATAAAAAAATTAACCTCAACCCTTTTTTTCCATACATGAAAATAACTTGAAGGGATCTATGAACCTAAATAAGAAAGCCTAAAAGTATAAAACTTTAGGAAGAAATTATAAGGGAAACTACTTATGAATTCAGGGTAGGCAAGAACTACCTAGGATACAAAAAACATGATGTATAAAAGAAAAAAAATTGATCAATGAGATTCCATCAAAATTGAGAACTTTAAATGACATCCTTAAAATGAAAAGTAGTCCTTAAACACACCATATTTACAATGCATATAACCTATGACCAGAATATATAAAGAATTCTTAGAGCTCATTAATAGACAAAACAATTAAAAAGTAGGCATAAGAAGATGATAAATAGCCAGTATAGCACAAGGAATGGTGTGCAACTCTAGAATCAGAAAAATGCTAATCAGTGCAATGACAAGATTGAATTATACACTCATTAGGGAGATGAAGTTAAAAGTTTTAAAAGCCTTGTCATGACTTTTTCTTTTTGTTGGATTCTCCCCCTTTGCGTTTAATTTGTCACGCCCAATGGATTCATTCTGCTGGGTTTCCTGGGGTTGTGATCCTCATTGGCTTTTACTAGGGTATTAACTAAGATTTTTGGAGTGCTGGTTTGATATTCTTGAAGTTCCTGAGGTGCTCTTTATCATGAAAGTATCTTATTTCTCCATCAGTTTTGAAAAATAGTTTTCCAGTGTGCATCAATCTGGGTTGGAGGCTGTTTTCCTTTAGGGCTTGAAATACATTACTCCAAGCTCTTCTTGCCTTGAGGGTTTGCATTGAGAAATCTGCTGTGATTCTGATGGGCTTTGCCTTGTATGTGATTTGTTTCTTTTCTCTCACTGCTTGTAGAATTTTATTCTTCTATTGGATTTCTGGAACCCTAACTATTATATGCCTATGTGTAGATTTATTTTGATCAAGGCTAGCTGGAGTCCTATATGCCTCACTTATCTATATGTCAAGTTCTTTTCCCCTCCTTGGGAAGTTTTCTGCCATCACTTCTGTGAACAGTTTTCTTATGTCATCTGCACTCTCTCCTCTTTCTTCATTGACTCCAATCAGTCTTATGTTATTCTTCTCTGCATTGTCTAGCAGTTGCTGGATTGATTTCTTGTATTCCTTTACAATTTTAAAGCAATTTTTCTTTTCCTGGTCACTAATTGCAATCTTTTCTTCTATATCTGAAATTTTATCCTCATATTGGTTCATTCTGCTGCACAGGCTTTTGATGGAATTTTTAATCTTCTAGAAATCTGTTTGCATCTGTTTTATGGATTCCATTTGTTTCCTATGTTGAGATTCCATCATGTTCCTCAGATCCTCTATTTTTGTATCTGTGTCCTCTCTAGATTTATTAATCATGTCTTGCACCATGAGCACAATCTTTGTTGTTATCTGAGTAATTATTTCTGATTTCATTTTTCCCAGATCCTCTTTTGTTGCCAGTTCAGAGAGTCCAGGTAGTTGAGTATCAGATTGTTCCATCTTGTTTCCCTTTGCGGTTGCTGTAGGTGATCCATAAGTCTGTTTTTGAGGCTTTTTTACAAGTCTTCTCATTTCCCCAGGCGGGGGGGGGTGCTTCTGGCACCCGCGCAGCTCACCTTCTCTGCCCTAGGAGCTTGGGATGGGCACAGGGGAGCTTCCTTCCGGGTGCTGGGACCAGCTCACCTTCTCTGCCCTAGGAACGTGGGATGGCAGCAGGGGAGCTTCCTTCCGGATGCTGGGACCGGCTCACCTTCTCTGCCCTAGGAGCTTGGAACAGTGGTGGGGGAGCTTCCTTCCGGGTGCTGTGATTTGCTCAGCTTCTCTGCCCTAGGAACTTGGGATGGCAGCAGGGAAGCTTCCTTCCAGACGCTGGGACCAGCTCAGCTTCTCTGCCCAAGTACACCATATTTTTGAGAAAAAAAGTCATTAAAGGAAGAAACTAAATATTCCTAAACCTTTTCATTGTTTTCTGAGAAATAACCACCTTTTTCACTACCTTTCACTTGAGAAAGTGAAGATAACTACCTAAGGATTAGATATAAGACAAATGAATTAATTATATTATCTTGACAACTAAAATAGTCTTTCTTCAACCATTCAGGTAATTATGAGCTTTTTCACGACTATGGTTAGTAATGTTTTAATTGTTTTTCCTGCTAATATATTTAGAATCATTTTAATGATAATAAGGGAAAGAAGGTAAAATGGTAAATGAGCTGGCATTAAAGAGAAAGAAAGAGAAAGAGAGAGAGAACACAATTAAATAAAGCTTTGATCTTCTTGTTCTTTGCACAGCCATAACTTCCCAGAAAAGAAGCATAGGAAAGGAATTAAAGAGAAATAAATTTTCTACTTCATAGTTGTTCTGGAATTTTAATTATATTTATTTTCTTTATTCTCAATTTGATTTTCATTAACAACTCTGCTCACTTTTTCTCAAAGTCTAACATCTGCTCAATGTTAAAAGTTAGTGTCCCTAATAAAGTTTTAAGCTGTGCCTCTAGGCACAATGAGTCCAAAAATTGTCCATAATCATTTCTACTAGTTTAGAAGTGGAAGGGTCTTTAAAGACTTGTCTACTGATTTCTTCACTTGGTAGAAAAGCAAGATGAAGCTAAGAAAGTTAAGAAGTCAAATCATTAAAACCATGGTTTGACATGGGAATGGGTAATTGACATTTGGATTCCCAGAAAAGTGATTTTTTTTTCTATAACTTTAGTTCTTTCTCTATCAAAAAATCTTGATATCACTAAATCCAACTTTCACAGTACATTACCAAGTTGCTCAAAAAACATTACCCAGATAAAAGAAAAACTGTAGCCTGTAGCCATTACTCATATTGTTTACATTTGCCTAATGGTGTATAGTTAACATTTGAGTGTTCTGACACATTAATCAACATGCACAACTGAAAAGAGGAGAGACTTAATTTAGCTCAGTTTCAGGTGTTTTCATTCCAGTCAGTTTCTTTCTTTCTTACGTGATCTCTAAGTCGTGGTGGGCTGGTGTGATGGAGCAAAGCCACATGGTTCATGGTGGCTAACAAGCACAGCAGGGGAACAGTGTCCAGGATGAAGACAACAGGACAAGACACAGACCCCAGAGCCACAGCCCCATTACCCACCTAGACACACCCACATATGTGAACCACCTATTCCTGAGGAGGACACCAAAGCCAGTTGAAGTTGGTACTCTCCCCTAACCACCAAACCCCACCTCTTATCAACTTGTAACCTTATGTGACAATCTCCAAACAAAGGCAATTGTTAGTACATAATTCCACCTAACATAATATAGGTATCCAGTGTACACCTGGAAATGTTACATTTCCTTCCCCAAAGTTTCAGCAGTTTCAGTATTTTTCAAAAGTCCAAGTCCTAGTCTCTTCTGATATCCATGGCAAACTCTTATCTATGAATTTTTTAAAATAAAAAAACATATTACACAATCTCAAGTTATAGTATCAAAAGGTAAAGATTCCCATTCCAAAAAGAAGGAATAGGGGAATAAAAAATAAAATCAAATCAAACAAGACTGAAACCCAGAAGGACAAACAGAAGTTTCTAACTCCATTTTTGTCAGGGTAACATGTGAGTTCCAAAAGGTTAGGGAGGCTCATTCTTATGCTCTGTTGGTTGCAGCCTATATGTCCTCTCTTGGGCTGGCTCTTCCACCCACAGCCTTTAGTTTGCCTCACCTAATATTCCACATTCCTGACACCTTTGACTTCCTGAGGCCTCCACTGTACTTTTAGCTTCATTTGCACAGCTGCACACACTGCCCTCTCAAGGGTTCCTTTCCTGACCTTCCAGGTCTTCTTTGAAATCTGAGTCAAAGCCTTCCTTACTTTACAACCCTTGCATTCTGCCTGTTGGTAAAACCAGCATAAAATGGATGACTCCAATATGTGATAACAGTGTAGGTAGTAGTAAGCCCCCCTTGGGCCATGGCTACAGCACCTTCTGAGAACCTGGATAGCTGAGTGGAGTAAAGAAATCTTTAGCATTCAGTTCTCTAGGAGGACCTTCTTAAGCAGATATTCCACGGACTCTCTTCTCAAATGAAAGCTTTACAGTATTGTATCTTTGAGTCTGTAATTGGTGGCATCTTACTTTTATTGAGATGTTTTCATGGCATCTTTCTTCTTGTCTCTGTACATAGTATTTGGTCCTTTATAAAATAGTGCTAATGTCTTCAGCAACCACACCTCTTTTGGCTCCAACTTTCCACTTGGCTCCTACTGGGCCAAATTTACATTTTCCAAATTTTTTCTCTGGCTTTTATCCCTGAGTCTCACTTTAAATCTAGCTAAATATAAGCAGTAATCCTTATGCTGTAGCCTGACTGTTGAGCTATCATGAAATTTCCTTCATCAGATCAAATAGTTCAGGGCTCTTAATCTTAGACTCCTGCAAAGTCTTAGCATATGGAGAAAATGAAGACAAATTTTCAATCAGTGCATAATTCGGAAGTCCCCTAGTCAAACTGCCAATGGAGTCATTATTCCCAACTGAAATGAAATTTGGCCTTTATTGTCCACATTCCTATCAGCATTCTGGTCTTCTGAGTTCTGATCTGAACTCTCACCGAGCTCTGTTTATAGCACTCTGGGCCTATTCTAGCCCACATCTCCAAAGCTTTCCAAACTCCTTCCACAAATCAATTTCAAAGCTTTATAAACCATATGATCAGGATCAGTCACAGTAATGTTCTCACTTCTCTGGTAATAATTATAGTCTGCTTTACATTATTGTAACACATTAACCAACACACAACTTAAAGGAGGAGAGATTTAATTTAGCTCACAATTTCAAGGATTTTCAGTCTGGAATTAATTGGCTGGCTCCAAACCAGAAATGTCATGGCACAAAGAGCAAAGCCATTTAGCTCATGGGAGCCTGGAAATATAATAGGGTAGCAATGCCAGAGAAAAAGGGGTGAGGGTCCAGGCATAGATGCCAAGGCCACATTTCCTTGACCCACCTAGACACACTGAGACTTGTGCTCCACCAATCTCTTGGGCAGATCTTAAAGCCGTTTCAAGTTCACTTTCTGCCCTAACCACAGCATCACACTGAGACATAATGATAATTTAATATTTTAAGTCAAAATGATCCTATCCTGGTTTTCTCAACAAACCTCAAATATTCATTCCTTTCTTCATTCAATAAATAATTACAAATCAACTTCACTGTGTTTCTAGTATGGGCTTAGATCTACAAGAAGTCAAAATAAAAAAAATAGAAAAAAGCAGAAATGTTTTACTTTATATAAAAGTTTAAAATCTATATGTTATACAACATAAGCACATTTGATTGGCATTAGTACATTTAAAATGTTAGCTTTAGGTAACGAATTATATGGATCATACATTCTAAACAGAAATGGCATACACATAGTGGAATGGGTTTAATCAATAAGGTTTCTCACAAGGTTAAATGGCATAATGAATACAAGGACAGATAAAACTTGAATAAAGATAAGAAGAAAGAATTATTAAAGGAAATGGTAGGTAAACAAACATAACTCATGACCTAAGAAACTAATTTTAAGTGGCAATGTATATCTGTAGCATAAGGAAAGAAGACTCATTAAAAGTTTATTTGTATAAACCAAAATTCTATTAGATATACAAAAACATTGGTATATAGATAGGGAGAGAGATAGGAAGACAGGTAGATGATAGAACTACATGTGTACTTGTACTTACAGATTCATTTATTCATCTTCTACTGTGTTAGACAATCTGTGTTATAGAGGAAAGTGTATTAGTTCCGAAGGTGATTTCCTGGTTCAGTTTTCACATTCAACACTTGTGGGTGATATTGGAAGAAAACATTAAATTCTCTATGCCTCCATTTTCTTGTCTTTAAAGGAAGTGGCTATGACACCTACATATATTACTGTGGATGAAATGGGGTAACCTCTATAAAGTTTGCTATGGTAAAATGACTCTACAAATTGTATTAATGTAAACTGTTTCAGTAAAATATAGAGATAAATTATTGAAATGTGAATTTGAAAGAATGTCTCAATTTACTTAAGTCAATAAAGTTTCAAGTGGGAGGATTTGAAAACATAAATAGCATAAATAAAATTTCACATCTAATCAATAAGTAAAAATTTTGCTTCAGTATTCTAAACTTTGCTTCAGTATTTAATAAATAAATGACAAATATAAAATACCTACATTTCTTGGGATAAACAGTTGAGCGAGAATGACAAACTGTTGTTCATTTTGGTCATGATGTGCTTGTATTTTTCTTTCACACATTTTAACACAAACTAGTAGGAATTGTTTTTCTACTATAGGAATTTCTTCATTCATTTTTCATTACCTGCCTGAATCCACTAGATTTTAAAATTTGCTACCTCCAATTAATTTTCTCCTGACCAGTCTACCTAGTGCAGATCTACATGTGAGTAGTGAGGAAAAATAAATATGAAAAATAATGTCTTGAAGGAAGAGCTGTCACTATAGAAAAGTCGAAGCTATATTTATATTTAAATATAACACCCCCAGAGGTAAACTATAGTTCTCTCACTTTAATATGTTGCTTATAAAGTATGCATTTCCATCAAGGTATAAGATGATGTTATCATAAATAATTCAAGTTAGTAATCTACTGCACAGCATTTATTAGAAACAGCTAACTGATGAAATATGTAGAATGGCCACTTACATTTTGTACAGCTTTAAGCGTGTTAAGGCAACTATGCCTTTTAGCTACAGAAGGATATGTATGACTTTTCCTGCAATGATTAGCACAAAGAAAGCTATTGCTTCCTGAGTATATAATCTGTAGGGTACATTTGATTTTCAGGTAAGGAAAAGCAAGACAAAGAATTTTTGTGATTGCATATTTTCTCATTGGTGTCTGTCTTCAAATTAGACAGTAGTAAAGGGGAATTATAAGTACTCTAAATCCATAGGTTATAATTTGAGTGGTTTATGTTCCCTAGAATTCACATGTTGGAAAATAATTCCCCAACCCAACATCTTTGTGAGGTGAGTTGTTCTGAATGTAGTCGGGTAGTAAGGGTCCTACCCTTATAAACAGATTAGTGACATTAATAAAAGGGCTGATGGGAGTGTATTTACTCTCTTCCTTTTAAATTCAGCTATGTGAGGGAACAGAAAGAAAGCCCTAACCTGATTTAGTGCTTTGATTTTGGACTATCCAGACTCAATGAATGTACCACAGTTTATTTATCCATGCATCTATTGAACATATTATTTTGAAATTTGTCAATTTTTGGATTGTTTTCTCAAGGTCTGTGAAGTATGCTGCTGGAATTTCAATTGGGATTGCATTGAATCTATATAGCCATTTTGGAAGTATGGCCATTTTCACTATATTGGTTCTTCCAAGGAATGTCTTTCCATTTTCTGATATCCTCTTTGATCTCTTTTTTCAGAGTGCTATAGTTTTCAGAGTAGAGGTCTTTGATTTCTTTCATTAGGTTGATTCCTAGATATTTCATTTTTTAGATACTATTGTGAAGGAAGTTGTTTCTGCAGCTCCTCTTTCAGTGAATCTCTTGTTCATGTACAGGAAAGCTATTGATTTTTGTGTGTTGGCCTTGTATCTAGCTACTCTACTGAATTTGTTTAATCTAGAAGACTTTTGGTGGAGTTCTTGGGGTTTTCTATATAGAATATCATGTCCTCTGCAAATAAAGACAATTTAACTTGTTGGTTTCCTATTTTTATTCCTTTTATTTCTTTCTCTTGTGTAGTTGTTGTGGCTAATGTTTCCAAAACTATATTGAACAGGAGTCATGATAGAATTAAAGGAATCATACCACAGTGATATATGTGCACCTATGTTCATAGAGGCAAGTTTGTAATACCTAAAGATTTTTTAAAAAATAAATTGGAGTACTACTCAGCCATAAAGAATGATAGAGACATATATAGCTAAATGCATGCACATTGAGGTAATACTCTTAAGCGAAATAAATAGGACACAAGTGTAAATACCACATAGTTTCTCTGGTGTGAGAAACTGAAAGTGTAAATAAGGATCAAAAGGTATAATAGATAATGTGAAATAGGAAGCAAAGGGGCAAAGGAGAAGGGGAAGTGGGAGGGATAGGGGAAAGGAAAGAAGGGAATGGAATTAACATGAGAAAAGGAAAAAATGGAAACAAAGTCTTTGTGAATAGGGAGGGGTGGAGAGGTTGAAGTAAGGGAAGAGGAATGGGGAAATAAAAGAACCAAGATAGATTTTGTAAAGGTACAGATTTTCAATGATGAATGTCATTATACTGTATACCTAAAAGGTACCAATAAAATTAATAAAGTAAAGTAATTCTTGTAGTCAGTAGTATTATAAGAAAGTAAGACAGGCAAACAGTGATGATAAATGTACCCTTTGTTTTTAAAAGGAGAAAAAAGAAAAAGCATATTTATTAATCACCTATTTATATCAGACTATGTACTAAGCATGGAATGCTTGATTTTTACAAAAATGTAAACATTATAATATCTACACACAAGGAAATTCAGACTAAGTAGTTAAAAAGTAATTCGACCAAGGCATCATGTGTGGAAAAAGTTCAAATCAAAGCTTCATTGATTTATAACATCATAGCATTGGCTTTTAACTGCTCTTTTGTTCTTTGTTTCTTAATGAAAAAATATATTTCATATTAGAAGAAATTTTCTGAGGATATTGTAATAATTAAAAGAATTAAATCTCAGTTGCTTTCATTGCATAATTTCTGGTTACTCTTTTCTCTTATTCTTAAAATATGAGTCATATAAAAGAATTGTTAAAAACACTACAATGAAAAAAAACACTACAATGATGATACTGTATTAAGCTGAAGAAAATGATTTCCTCTGCATATTTTTTTTGGGGGGGAAATATTTATTGAATGATTAATTCTACATTCTTGCTCATTTTTACTAATTGTGTTGGAGTAAAAAATAAATTATATGAGATTTTGACCAAAAGCTGTGAAAAACTCAGGAAACTTCATTGAGAATAAATGTTTCTCAGAAGCTCATAAGTGAACAAGCCAGCTCCTTGTGGTCATTTATCTTTTTTGATTGCAACCATTTATCAAACTTCTTTTGCCTACCCATATTTGTTAGTACAAGTCAACTTTCTTACTTAATCAACAGTGATAAAGCTACTTTACATGACTTGGCTTTTTAAAAATAAATTACCAGCCTTATGGCCAACCTTATGTTCATTTCCTTTGTCATTGTTTCTGATCACTTTTTAAAGCAATTTAAAGGATGAGGGTGAGGTGGCAACACAAACAAGGAAGAAAGGAAGGCATGTCACACTGCTGCAAACTGAAAATTCATTCCACACTTGTGATACAAGGAAAATAGGGTCTCAATATATAGTTCAAGTTGTTCCTGAACTCATTATGTAGCCCAGGCTAACCTCGAACTCATGGTAATCCTCCTGCCTCAGCCTCCTGAGTGATGGGATTACAAGCATGTGCCACCACACTAGGCTTGGGAAAATAAAATATCTTGAAATTCTTTTGTATGTTACCAATAAAATCATATGTAAACTGTTCTTTAAAAATTATACTCTTCTGCATATTCATATAGAGAATAAGATTTATGATTGCATGATGTTTAATCACTGTATTTAGGTTGTATGAAAAGACAGATTTTATGTTTATGTCAATATAGATATTTTAAGTGTGGCTCAATTTTATTATCATTATTTTATATTATGAAAAATATCTACAGATTGGAATGCTTCAGATGATGGATTTCATTCAAAAAATAAAATGTCATCTCTGAAATTCAGATAATGAAGATAAATTTTCTTATAAAATATTGAATTAAACATTTTCTTTAAGGATAGTAAATGCTACTAAGAATAAATATTGCTAAATTAAGAAGACACGTAATTGTAAATTTTGAATAATAGAATTTAGATCACATATGATAATTCCGAATGGTTCTGTTAAAATGTTCCTAAAGCTTATAACCTACCCAGAGAATTAGCTATAGTTTTTCAAAAGCATTTTTAGTAAATTTACACACAAACATAAAATTGTGTCTGAAAACTGATGACTCAAATATATATTTTAATAGATATTTCTAGCACTAAATCTGGTACTTTTTTTCAGTATGGACAGCATAGTAATAATATTAACGTGTTAAAAACATTGAAAGCATTTTTAAAAAACTATTTAAATTTTAAATTGTGAATTATAGCAAACATGAAAAAAGGTACAAAAGACAAAACTCTATAAAGAATTATTCAAAAGTGAATGGATTTAACCATACACAAATATAATAAACAATATAATTTAGTATTTCCAAAAACATTTTAATTATCAATACAAATACTAACCACTCTCTTCTTCCCCCCAATTATCATGATTCTGGTTTCTGGTAGTGTAATTGTTTCAGTTATAAACGGACTGTGTACCAGTCGCCCCACACAGTAGCTGTTCTTGGATATCCTGTTCATCTGGACATTTATGAGATTCAACACTGTCTGGATGTTCAACATACAAAAATCAATCAGACGGACCGGGGATTTAGCTCAGTGGTTCTGCCATGCAAGGTCCTGAGTTGGATCCCTAACACCAAAAAAATAAAAAATAAATAAAAAAAATCAAGCAGAATGATATATCCTCTTGACAAAATGAAAGACAAAATCACATAATTATCTTCATAGATGCAGGAAGAATATTTGAAAAAATCCAACTTCTCTTAATGGTAATGACTTTTAACAAATTAGATATAAAAGTAAATTATTTCAACACAATAAATTTCACATATGAAAACCCTATAATAAAGATCATAATGAATGGGGAAAAATTAAAGCTCTTCTAAGAACCATTCCTCACCACTACTCCACATACTTCCTCACTAACAGCCCCCCCCAATATTACACATAATACTAGATATAATAGTCCTAAGTGGATAGATCAGGCTAGAAAGAGAAATGAAAGACATTCATATCAAAAGATAAAAAATAAAATTATCTCATTTTGCAGTTGACATTATTGTACAGCTAGAAAAATATAAACATTTCACAATCTGTCATAACAAATCCATTAATTCATTAAAGTGACAGGATAATCAGCATACAAAAATCCGTAACACTTTTATACACCAAGAAGGAACTATATGAAGTACTAATGAAGATAATATCTCATTTACATAGAAAGAAGAATAAAATATTTAGATATTAACATAGCTAAAGAGAAGAAAGTCTTACACACAAAAATTTATAAAACGTTGATTAAAGGAACTTAAAAAGACACAAATAAATGGAAGATATTCCATGTTTATTGATCGGAAGTATTAGTGCTGTTAAATTGTCCATCCTGCTCAAAGTCATATACAGATACAATGCAATCACTATTAAAACCTTAGTTAGACACTGGGCAACATTGTTTTAAAAATAAATATGTAGATCAACAGAACACACTACAGAATTCAAAAATAGGCCCACAGAAAGGTTAGCTGAATATTGAAAAAGGTGTCAAAATAACACAAAGGTGAGTGAGCAAGAATTTTACAAGTGTATTGAGGAACCTGGATATCTGCAGTGAGAAAAAAATGAAACTGGACCCTAACTTAAACCACATTGAAAAGTCAACTAAAAATGGTTTAAAGGTTTAAACATATTTCTTGAAATTATAAGTATTCTAGAAGAAATGGGGAACATTCTCTTTGATATTGGGCTTGACAATTATTTTTTGAGATGTAACATCAAAGACACAGAAAACAAAAACAAAATGGATGAATAGGTATACAGTCAACAAGAAAAAAGATTTCAAGACTGCAAATAAAACAATCATCAAAAAGAAAAAGTAACCTTTGAAATTAAAATTTACAGTCCTTATTTGTAATTGTAGTTAATATTTAAAAGTATGAAGTACTCAAGTGTAGAGCAAAAATACAATAATTTGACTTACAAATGGAAAAAGACATAGATACTTCTCCAAAGAATTAACTGAAATGGTCAATATGTGAAAAGGTGCTCAATGTTGCTAATCATAAGAGAAATGCAAATCAAATCTACAAGGGGAAGTTATCTCACACCAGTTGCATAACTAACTGCTCCAAGACAGAAACATCTTGAAAAGAATGTGGCAGAGGAAATCTGTTCAACCCATGGTATCTGGGAAGCAGAGAGCAGGGGACAAGCCTAAGAGTTTCTGATCCACTAAGACACACCCAGAAGTTTGCTTCAATAATGTACTAGGCCTCTCTGAAGTCAATCAAATTAACAATCAATATTAATCATCATAATTACATTGAGAAATTATTAAGAAAGAAGGGAATCTTGCCACTTGTGATAACATGGTTGGAGTTGGAAGACATGCTAGGCAAAATAAGCTACATACAAAAAGAGAAATATTGAATGATTTTAGTTATATGTCAACTCTATAGCAGTAAATTCATGGAAATAGAGAGTAGTAGGATGATTACCAAGGGCTCTGGGGGTGGAATATAGTGATCAAAAATGATAACGTTGGTAAAGGGTACAAAGTTTCAGTTACAAATTAATAACTTTGGGAGTTACAACATAAAATATGGTGAAAATAGTTAACAAAAATGTATAGTATGCCTGTAATTTGCTTACAGGAAGATCTTGTAATAAATCTTACACTCACATGCACACACACATACACACACAATTGAAAATATATAGAATTAATAGATATGCTAATTAGATTTATAGTGGAGGTCATTTTACAATATTTATATTTTTCAAGACATCCAGGTGAACACTTAAATTTTTGCAAGCTATTAAGTCAAAAATATCTCAACCCTATTGTTAAAATGAAAAAGGAAGGAAAGAAAGAAGGGCGATGAAATAAAAAGACAAACAGAAAAAATGAAAGTAAAAGAAAGAAAGAAAGAGAGAGAGAAAGGAAGGAAGAAAGAAAGAAAGAAAGAAAGAAAGAAAGAAAGAAAGAAAGAAAGAAAGAAAGAAAGAAAGAAAGAAAGAAAGAAAGAAAAAGGTGGGCAAATATACTTATATACTTGCTGATAGGAAGTGAATTTGCCTTTAAAACACCCTTAATAGGATATTGCTCCCTCAGAACAACCTATAGCAAACAGAATCTAGGATTTGTCATACATATATTGGAGAATTCTTTCTAAGCTATTCAATTTTCCAATATCAAATAGAGCTGCCATAATTTAAATGCTTGCCACTGTGTGCAGAGCCTTACAAACCTATTAGGGAATTTATTTCTCCTGGGACAGAGGTATATCTCACACAAAAAAAATGAAAACCTGGGAAATTACTTCCATTTCCCAGAGCTTTTTTAATTTTTTTTTTTTTGCTTATCTGAGGCTGTTGCCCTTTTTATTATTAAATCAGGCCCATTCTATTTGTAAGATGCATTTTCAAGCATTAAAACTTTTCAGTCCATTTCACTAAGACAATTCTCACATTTTAAAGCCCCAATCCCTTTTACGTCTGATCACAGGCTCAAGAACCTGCAAGGGGAAGAACAGTGCCTCTCTTGTTCTCCGTTCATTCTATGACTGGTTTCCTCCATTGTGGGGGTGATAAAATAATGGATTAATGTCAAAAGGTAAAATCATTGGATGTATGACTGCTTTTCACAATGTTACTCTTTGTAGGTCCTTCTGTTCACATTTTGGGGGCCTCTTGGTGCTCTAGGAAGATCCACTCCTCAGATTTCAGATATGGATAATATATTTTCATTAATACTTAGAACTTCATGATAATATCCATCTTGTGACTGTCATCTTCAGATAGTGAATAGGTCTAAGAGTGAAAAACTATGGGAAACTCTGACATGCCTGTTAAAATGGGACCCTATGTGACTAAATAGCTGCAGAACTTTCCAGGCTTACCTGAATGAATCTCCGGAATGTGTGGCAAATAAACTTGTTTCCTGCTCTCTAAATGCATTGGTATCTAAGAGAAAACTACTACCTATCATAAAAGCATGGAAGACTCTTGCCTATTTTTCTGGTATATACTGCTCACATATCTTGCCATCTGCAGGAATCTAAATTATGTTTCTGGTATCTGCACAGGAAGAAAGAGAAAAATTGTATTTGCCAAAAGATTGAAGTTTGATAAAGGACTGGAGAGTACTTTGTTATATCTTAAAGGAAGGGGCAAGCACAAAAATGAGATGAATCTTAAGAATAAAAGTAAAATGGAACCACTAGGATTATTAGAGATCACCGAAGGGGAGATGTAAGACATGTGGCAAATCCTGACTGGACATAGTTGCTGGAGAATAACAAAGTAATTTTTTTATTTGTGCATTAAAGTCAACCCACTCAATGCATCAGTTGTATTTTTAACTCATTTGAGTTTCTTGTCTAAATTGTCTCTTTATAATTACTTTAACTTTTTCTTTTATGATTTTTCTTTTGTTTTTGGTTTATATGCTTTTAATTCCCTTCTCAATCAAGCAACATAAAAATTATTCAGCCATTGACATTTCACTATTCACTTTCTGTCCTCAAATATTAAGGCAGATGTTATATCTTCTATTACTCTATAACTGATTTTGTAAGATGTATCTTCAGTATACGTCTTATTGAGATTCTGATGCATTTGATACTGTTTAGCATTTTTTAAAACTCTACTTCTTTCTAGCTTATCTGACAATGCATTGTCTAATTTTTACTTTGAAACCTATTCTATTCTCATTTAAAGTTTTGACACCTATATTTAATCTTTAAATATACAATCACCTAAGGAATTACAAATTAGTCCATTGTTCATAGTTTTTGTATTTTCTGTTTAGTTTTTCTAATTTACTCCCTTATTAAAAATTTCATCAAAATATTAATGATTGCCAATATCTCTTTTTAGCTGTCACCTCATACTGCATTTCAGTCTTAAGCATTTAGGTACATGTAAGTCAGATCTGCATGTTTGAAAAGTTACCTCTAGCTCATAATATTTACAAAAAGAATTGAATACTATTTTCATGTGTTAAACTTCATATATATATATATATATATATATATATATATATACCTACATTCCTGATAAAAACATATTTTAGGTACACAGATCTACAAAATGCAATCCATTTTGTATTTTTTCACCTCCTCCCATCTCCATTCCATTATCAACACCATCAGAAAGGCTTTCCTGAAATTTACTTCATCTGCTTTGCTCTCATATTAACCTGCACATACTTATTTTAATACCTGCATTGTAGTTGGCCCACTCATGTGCTTGCCTCGCTCATTAAAATGTATACTTATGCAGGATGGAAGCTATTAGGCACTTTTCTAGTATTGAATCTGACAAAGTCTACAATCAAATAGTATAGATTCCACAAGTATTTTCTGCCTTGAACTGATTTTCAGTATTCTCTTCTGAAATAGTATTTTTCTTCTCACAATAATTTTGGTAGATGACATCTATGTGTTACACTTAGTAAACAAGAATTGTGGTGTGTAAATATTAGTTACAGCTAACAATCTCAATTTATTTCTGAAGTGGAGCAGTATATAAATAAAGAGCTTGCAAACTGATTGCTAAATTTAATTTATGAATTCTTTCATTGCTCTTTAACTATATGTAATAGAAATTTTTTAAAAAGTATCGAAAAAGTCAGGAAAATGTCAGTTTGTATGGAAGAAGCTGTAAAAGTACAAGAACACTTCAGTAAACTGCTGTAAAATAAATTTAAAATGTTCTTGTTTTTTCCATTTCTACTGTGCAATGTACTATTTCCCTTCTTTTGAATTAGCCAAAGCCCTTAGCAAACAGATTTATTTGATCTTGCTGTACACTGGATTTCTAAAGCCAGTTTTCTCACTTTTATTTTCTGCAAAATATATAAATTTGTAGTTTACAATGATGGCTGCTCTTTACCATGTTTTAGCATTTTTTCTCATTACAATCTGATGTCTACATCCTCTTGATATTTTTTCTCCATCATTTCACAGCATGTGGCAACGTTGACCACTTCCCTTGGACATACAGTACTTCTTCCTTCTCCAAATATTTTTCTACCCCAGCTGCTCATTCTGTTTCATTTGTCTTCAAGAGAGAAAAGGCAACATTGATTTATTCAATCAAAAAACATGTTAAATATCTCTTGCATCTCATCATTTTGCAAATGATAACACAGTGCTTCTTTCCAAGTAACTTCCTATTTTAATGGAAAGAGAAACCAATTTAAAAATGTAAAACTGGGGTCATTTTAATGGCAGAGTGTTTACAATGAAGAGCCTAATAATGGGTGTCATTCTGAATAAAGAGGCTCATTGGGGTTTTTTAATCAAAAGGACACTAAAAGAAAAAAATCTAGATATCATATATGAGTGAGCATAGTGAGAATTTTTCCATAGAACTTTTATTCCTAGGTAAAGCAGTGGAAAAGTAAATTCAACTACGAATCATTGGTAGAAAATAAGAAAGTATAAAATTAAGATTGAGCAGCTTTATGTCCATAAGTAACAGTCAGTGCTTTAGAAATTCTTATGCTAATTTCTCACCTTCTACAACTAATATGTCCTCTAACAGTTTTTTGATTGCATAAAAAGCTATGTGGTATTTATATAACATTCTCTCTTTTTCCCCATCTGGTACATTGTATATCTAATTTGAGTGCAGTAGTCTGCTGTAGCCCACAGCTTTTATCACAGTTTTTGTGATATTTCATACTGATAGGATGACTCCTGTCATTCAGAATGCTCTTACAAAGTCTTTTGAGGACTAATAAATATGAAAAATAATCCTTCATGACATTTCCTTCAATTTAAGGTAACAGTTTCTCTATAGCTGCCTGATTTACTGATAACTGTCATTGGGGAAAAGGAATTGTCTGCAGCCCAATGTAGATGAAAATAAATAATGCTGCAGATTAACTGTAAGTGTAACCTTGCTAGAGACATTGTATCTATTTGAGACATATTGCAGCTAGAAGGAAGACAAATACTGAAGATGAGAACCTTACAATTTGCAGAACAATGTAGTTTTCCTGTTTCCCTTAACAAAAATCAAACTTTTCTTTCTTTCTTCTTTTTTTTCTCTCTCTCCCTCTCTTCCTTCCATTTCTTTCTTCCTTCCTTTTCTTTCTTTCCTTCTTTCCTCTTTCTTTCCTTTCTTTCTTTCCTTTTTCTTTCTTTCTTTCTTTTCTTTCTTTCCTTTCTTTCTTTCTTTCTTTCTTTCTCTGTCTCTCTTTCTCTTCCTTTCTTCCTTTAGGCCTTTAAAAAAATTTCTATTTAACTAGACTAGAGACTACATCTCAGTCTCTTCCTGTATAATACTGAACCACAATTATACTTGCCTTATAAAATTGTTCTGATGATTAACTGTGAAAGTCTTACAATAGTGATGACATACAACAAGCACTATTTTCATGTTTTAATTTTTGAATCATATCCTAAAAATTTCTTTCAGAACCTTTACTCAGGGCTAGTCAAACCTTCAGGAAATCGTAATATAAGTGAGGGACTCATGAGTCTCTCTCTTACATTCTATAGATAGAGAGAATTGTCCCTAAGTTTTTTCTGTCCTAAGAGCAGGGAGCTGTGAACACCACTTTGCAAGGAAAAAAGAACTTTGAAGCTATAATTAAAGTTATGGTCCATAAAAAGATAGATAAGGACTCACATGAGCCCAATCTATTTGGATAAACACTTAGAATGCAATACTCTTTGGAATCAAAGATGCAGCAGAAAAAAGAGAGATGTTTCCACCAAGATAATTAAATAGCTACCACACCGTTATTGAAACTGAGAGGGAATAAGATGAAAGACAGAGAACTGGAATCAAAGAAGCAAAGAGCAAGAGAGAGAAAGCGAGAGAATGAGAGACACAGAGAAGATATAGACAGGAGAAGGAGAAGGAGTAAATGATAAAAATATATGAAAATCAGCAATACATAATTTAAAAACACGTCTCATTTTATAAAATCACTTAAGACAGGAACAAAGTTCTAAAATATATAGAAAGGAATCTAACAAAATTGTAAAAAGGTATAATTGAAAGGGAATTGGAAAACATGCATGGAAGACTTCCATTTACAAATTTTTTTAAAAAACATGAATGCTCCCCAAATCCAAGATGTTATGAGAAGAAACATGTTTTGAAGGACATCTTTGCTACTAATTAGAATATATTATGAAAAATACTATTTAAATTCTAGCAGTTGTTCAAGATTATAGAAAAAGACTACTATCTATTAAGGAACCCGGAGTCAAAAAGAGAATAATATTTATATACTCAGCTGTAATTTAGTAGCAAAAGCCTTAAAATAACCACAAAATATTATTCAGTAGGATTTTCATACAAAATATTTCAAAAAATTGAACAAATATAGGAAAAGAACAAATTAGATATATTTCTCACAATAGTACAAATACAAAAGCAATTAAATCTTTGGGAAAACTGAAGGAAAATCTTCTGACTTTATATATGTAAATATGCATTAAAAACAGAGATCAAGAATCTTAAAGAAACAATTTTACTCAAATAGTTTATTTAGAAAAAGACACTCAATGTCTAAAGAAGAAAAAGCCAAGTAAATTCATATAAAATAAGTATAAATTTATGAGTGAACTACTTTTGAAAAAAAAAATCAGAATCAAAGAAAGGATACTTCATAATGGTATGATGGGATAATGTAGAGAAAAGAATAAATTTTTCTTTATGAACATGTACCAACACAGTTATATTAACAGAAAATTATGTAGCATGAAAATAACAAGTGGGTAAAAGACAGTAATAGGGCAGAACTTTTGTGTATTGAAAACTTAGTTTCTTATTAAACAGGAAGCCTATTGTTTAAGATGAATAAGTTCTACAGATCTTCTATACAGTTAAGTGCTAATAGCTAAAAACATTTAAAATTTTCTAAGAAGGTAGAACTTATGTTATATTTTTTTCACAAAAATAAGTTAATTAGTTGATTATAAAAGGAACTGGAGAAAACTTTGTGAAGTGGTGGATTTATCTATGGCCTTGATGGTGGTTGTGACCTCATGGGCTTCATGTACTCTCAAACTCAATGAGTTGCATAACTTAAGGACAGCTTTTCACAGGTTCATAATAGTTTAATAAAGCAACAAAAAAAAAAGTTTGTGTGTATATATATATATGTGTGTGTATATATATTCAATATATAGAAATATGAATTAAACAAATATAATCTTTTCTGGGAATGTCTGTGGAATGATGTAACTAGGAAAATTATTCACATATTAAAAATTTAAATGTTATGTACAAAATTTTAATGTTACTCTTTGTGCTATTTATATGTTACAATTTTTTTTTAAATGGGTACAACTACCAGTCATTTGTTCTGGTTTACAACACTACATTCCTATTAAAAACAATTATCATCATAAATTTTGAAAAAGTTTGTATTTAAAAACTGGCTTGAGTTTTGTGAAAATATTTATATCTTTAAATTGTCTTAAAATTAACTATTTTTGTTAACCACTGAAAATGTGTCATAAGCAATACTGACTTTTGTATTTAAATTATAAAATGTATTATTTGATCGAACTCTGCTTTATATTTCTAGAATTTCAAGAGGTTATAGATTTCTTGTTTTATTCACAAATAAAAATTGAAAAATATTTTAGCTTTTAACTAAAATATTTTAGTTTTCATTAGTTGATTAGTTCATTAATTTGTTTATCCAACCAATGCACATACATTTACCTAAGCACAGTGCTAATCTTTGGACTTCAAACATAATTTTAAAAGCATGATTTCCATGTTATTTAGCATATTTGAAATTTTTCTTCCCACTATTTTGGTGTAAAAAAAGGTTTTTTCTAACTAATGCTGAATACCTGGTCAGAAAAAACTAGAAAAAACTTTTTTTTCTGCCAGATGAAAGTATTTGAGAAGAGATATATAACAAGAAGATAACCAAAGTAGTTAGCAGGTTATTAAAGAAATCTATTTCTGTTGATTTCAAAACCATCATTGTGTTCATGTTAAGCACACCATATACTACAGTCAACAAGACCTCCTTACTAATGTTTAAATGAAATAATATATGTAAATCTCACATCTAATTATGACAAAATATAATACAGTTATATTTCTAGAAGTAAATGAGTAAGGCACATTAAAGTATAAATTTCCCAGTTTTTTATTCTTTTATTTTAAAATAACTAGAAACTATACTCATCCTAGTTATGATGGGTGTAATTGTTAAATGCTTAAGTCATGTTTAAAACAATTGTAATCATTTGATCCTGATGATAAAAGTTATAATCACTCATTTTGACAACACAATGATAGGTTCTTTTTATAGATCACTTAGATGTTCTGATCTTAAGGAAGTGCAGTTAAATGACTTACATTTAAATTATAGACCTGTTTAGATTTTTTTTAAAGCCCTATTGGATATTTTAAAAATATAAATATGTCAATTTTAAAGCTCAATTATACAGAAAAGTTATTTTTCATTATCTATTCTTCCATCAAGTAAAGAACTGCTTCTCAAGAAAAGTAATTTACATAATGTTTGAATATATATGTATGTATGTGTGTGTATATATACATATTTTTTATGGCCTGCTTTGTAAATTTACATTCTTTGCAATTGTGAGACATATAGCCACATCATAAATGATTCACATGTTGCCCAGAGGTACAGTTAAAGAAAGCAAACTGATGTCCAGAATGCATGTTTGGATAAAGTTCTATTAATAATAAATTAGTCCTGTCATGTAGAGCTCAGGATATAGTGTCTGTGCACCAAAAATGATAATCTTGAAACTGGGCAACACTTTATTAAGAAAATGTGTCTTCCAGAAGGATAATATATATCATTTTACACTTTGTTTTGATTGCTTCAGACAAATAACAGTTTATGTGGATCTGGGCATTTAAAAAAAATTTGTATGGTATCTAATTAAAAATAAATAAGAAACTTCCATTAGTTTCTATATCAATATATTATCCTCATTTTTGAATACTTTATCAGGTTGATATACTATTCTAACAATATGCTATGAAAACCTTAAAAAAACTTTCATATTTAACCTTTATTTCAACAGACTTCTTATAGTCTAATGAGTTTATAATATTTGAGTCATTTTTATAATGTGCTTCTTTATATAGATGTGAACAATCGTTCACTATATATTTGTATTTTACAGTTATAATTATGAAATATTACACATTTTTTGCAATTTCACAATTATTTTTACCTCATGCAGAATGAATTTACAATTTTTAAGAAAAGTAAAGCTTCTGATTAACAATGTGGATTGAAGGCATCTATTTAGTTTCCTTATTTCTGAAAATTGCCACACTGGCCATAATGTGATTTTTAAAGGTCTTTCCCGGAAGCACAAAACAAAGGAAAGGAAAGAATAGCTAGACATGTTGAGATAAGGAAAGAAGATAGGCAAATAAGAACTGGCTTAATGAAACCAGAAGGTATGACTCTAAGGCAAAAAAGGAAAACTAAGTTTACATCATAAAACTCTCAAACACTGAGGAAGATATGAGAAAAGAGATTTGACAAAGAAATAAAAATGAAAGGAGGGTGAGGTTATCTTTTTACACTAAGGAACCAGTGGAGCTGTTCTACAACCCTGTAAACCTGGAAGTAAACTACAAAGCTTGCAAGAAAAACTCTCTAGCCAGGAGGCCCAATGGAGGACCTAGGTTTCACCCTGCAGTCATGACATTAAGTGAATGATTAATTTCAGGATGTGAAGTCCACCGTCTACTTTCTCCATGTACAGATCAAAATAACTAGATTTAAAAACAAAGAATATTGGAAGCCTCATTGAAATACAGTGCACTGTAAAGTAAATTCTTAACGATGCTCTTGTGAAGTGTGTGTGCTCCAGGGGTGGTCATCTTTTTCGATCAGCTTCTTACTTTTCTATAACTGAGTACAAAATTACAGCCAAAGATCACCACATATTTTAAAAAGTGGACACAAACAAGCAAACAAAAATCAAACAAATACAAATTGGAGGCAACAAAGATGAGATTGGGGTAATAAAACTGAAAAGATTACCATTAATATTCTTACAATTGAGTATCCATAATAAAAAGATGCTATAATAAGTAATTAACAGAAATAAAAATAAAAGTATGATAGGAGAAATTTTAATATATGGGTATATATAAACATATATACATATTCTGACCTAGAAATCAGCAGGGTTTTTTTCCTTTTAGTACCCCTTGTTTGTGATATTTTTGAAATGTTTGTGAATTCTTACTCCTCACCTTAGAAAGGCTATTAGGATGAAAATTAGAGACAGGTTTTCACACTGTGCTAAAACTGCGAATTTTTTCACTCTGATGGAAAGAATGTAAAAATGTTATTTAGAAAGTAATCACAAACACATTTTATCTGGTAGTTTTAAAGTACTATATGTCATATGTAAATTATATATATATATATATATATTTTTTTTTTTTTTTACTTTGAAATTTCCTATATCTCTTCCTCCCATGATTTTAAAGGCTCAGTATGAAAAAAATTCCACATACAGTCATAACAGTACCTGCTTGAAAACAATAAAAAATTCAGAACAAAAGTGAAAGAAATTTTTTCCCAATGTATAGCTTATTGTCTAGTTTCCAAGCCAAAGTGCAGAGAGTGGAATCAAGCTGTTCTGCCTCGGGCTTCCTAAGAGGCTCTTTTGTATACATCATATCAAGAGGTCAGCCAATAACTGGCAGGATATTTGCATTCTGATGACACTCTCCTTTCCGGGTTTCTTTCCTTGGTAACAACCAGTCCCAAATCCCTCTGGCACTTCAAGCAAGATTTCATGATGAGTTCTTAAGACCCCTTATTCATCAACAAGGGACTGATCTTAGGGGTGAAACCTGTAAATGTGTGTTTCACCTTCTGTAGTTTACTTCTTTTAAAAGGTTGATTTTTTTTCCAGATTCTGTTGGTTTGATTTGCTCCAATTCCACCAAATATTTTTTGTTATATTTTGTCCAGAATTTATAATTATTATCTGAGTTAAAGTTAGTCTAAAATTAATCACCTGAACCTATTTTTACTCATAGTTATTGAAACACATTTCTTAAATTGAATTGGAACATATATGTCAGGATATCAGTATTTACTCATATTTATTATAAAACATTCCAAGGCTTAATAATCTATTCTCCAGTATTCCTTATATTAAAAATGTACACAAATTATTTAGTAAACATGAATACCAAATATTTTAATTTTGATAAAAATTAAAATACATTTTGCCTATTTATGCTACTGATGAAGTTACAGTCTTGTTTTGTGAGATCTTATTCATCTTTTACTATTTACAAACAGTGACAAGTAGAATAAGTTACATTTATTTTTGAAAATAATTTTTGATCAGGCTGATTCATTGTCTTTTCAAGTACTTTGAATTTGAACATATTTTTACTGTCTAACAGTATATGATTTGATGCATAGCTAAAATATTTTTTAAAGATATGAATTATGAAGTACAGATTTAGATAAATATAAAGGAAAAGGAAAAGCACTGTTTTCCTACTTCGTGCAATGTTCATTATAGGCTGTTTGGAGAGGCTGACATTTAAGTGCAGCTATGGTGCATGAGAAGAGATCACTTCCACATGTTGGTATAGTATTAGAGTGCAAGTGAGTTCTGGGGTGGAAAAGAGCTCAGTGAGAGGTAAGACTATAATATGAACAGATTGTTATGACACATCAGCATAAATGAAAAGAAAGCATTTAGTAGGAAGATTTGCAAGGGCACAGACACTTGTAAGCCATGGTAGTATGGAGTTTTAATTTTTCTTTTAAGTGAAGAAACAAACAAAACAATCTACTAGAGAATTTGTGAGTTAATATTCTTACTTGTTTCTTAAGAAGGCCTCTGTCTTAGTCAGCTAAATTGGCTATAACAAAATGCCCAAGACTCAAACTGCAAGCATTTATATCTCACAGTTCTGGATGTTAGGGAGTGCCATACTATTTAATTCCAGGAAGAACTCTTCACACCTGACAAATGGCCAGTTCCTTGTTGCACCCATATCTCCCAAAGCCTCTATTTCCACCCATCACATTAGAAGTCAGTTCTTCACCATATAAAATTTGGGGCACAATTCAGTTCATAACAGTGACAATAGGAGAAAATAGGATAAAATGCTTATCAGAACAAGAAATAATTGAAATGAAATACTTAGTAGAGCAAGAAATGCATATTAGGTAAGAACGGTGGCTGCTGATTGGTCAAATATGATTGATTATATTTGCTGATTGGGGGAGTAGAAAAAAAAGTTGGTACAAACTGCAATCTCAGGGTATAATAGAGAAATTTAAAACTGTGTGGGTTATCTGGACAAGATAGCCTTTGATCCCTTTGGAATGAATTTTATTATAATATATTTTTTACTATTACAATGAAAAAATTAGGAAGGTGGTTATGTTATATTCTATCTGGTTGTAAAATGCATATTTACATGCAATTATTTTTTAAAATTTAATAAGCTTGTTATTAAGTTCTTCTGATAAAGTATTAATCTTATATCCATATCCCATTCAGGGCTCGTATATAATTAACTCCTTGTACATCTGTTCTACTTATTGAAATATGGAATTTCAACTCTTCTGCACTGGTTAGTTAGCACCCCACCCCTGGTGGTCTTACTCTTCATTACTCAGGACCTGTAGATCTTTGTGGCCCAGTAACAGGATGATTAAATCCTAGCATATTAAGGAGTGACCAGAACCCTGTTCTGATATTATTATTTAGTGCTGTATTCACTCCACATAACTGATCTAGAAAGTACGCATTTTGGGCACCACACAAGACCAAATACTTTATAGTTGCTCATTTTTTCTTCAGCTAAAATTCCTAGGCTATACTCATTATACACTTTGGACCAATTTCTAAGAAACATTAGAGAATTTGTGTTGTGCTTGTAATAAATATAGAGAGAAATTGAGGTAGACTAGAAATTTTGGTAAAACTATAAATTTTAATTAAGTTTATTCTTATGTTTAATTTTTAGGTCTTGAAATACACAAATTTTATTCACGTCATGATTTAGGCGTTTGTGAACTTTAGTGATTTCATTTGCTTTTGCATTATATTTGATAAATTAAATATTGTTAATGAACATTCTTCTTTTTTATATTTCCATCTTTCATGGATGTGTCACACAGGTCAGTATTCTTACCAAGTGTTATATGGTATCATTCTGAACATACTTATCATTACATTTTCTATTCTTTTCAAAAAGAGAAGGGGCTGAGGATTTAGCTCATTGGCACCATGCCTACCTTGCAAGTGCAAGGTCCTGAGTTTGATCCCTGGTTCCAGAAAAAAAGAAAAAAGAAAGAAACAAAATGTGCTTGCTTTTAGCAATAGTTACAAATGTTACTTAGTTAAAATTTTTTTTTGTATTCAATTCTTTTATTGCTACATTATAGGTATACAACACAATTACATTTCTCATTGGGAATTGTGCCCTTATATAATGCATCTTGGTTCTTATTTTTTCCCTATTCCTAGCCCTCCCTTCACGCCCTCCACCCTTCCCTATTTACAAAGACTTTATTTCCATTTTTTCCATTTCTCATCATGTATTCCTTTCCCTTCTTTCCTTTCCCCTGTGCCTCCCACTACCCCTACCTCTTTGGACCTTTTCTTCCTATTTTACATTATCGATTATTCATTCTAATAATTGGTACATTTTAGGGATACAATATAATGACATTCATCATTGGAAATTTGCACCTTTACATAGTCTCTCTTGGTTCTTGTTTTTCACCTTTGCCCAGCCCTCCCTTCAACCCCTCCAGCCCTCCCTATTTACAAAGATTTTGCACCTATTTTTCCATTTTCTCATTTTATTCCCATTCCCTTCTATCCTTTCCCTTAGCCCTCCCACTTCCTTCCCCTTTGACCCTTTTCTTCCTATTTCACATGACCTATTATACAGTTAATCCTTATTTACACTTTCAGTTTCTCACACCACAGAAACTATTCAGTATTTACACATCTGTGTCCTATTTATTTCACTTGAGTATTGCCTCAATGTGCATCCACTTTAAGCTATAAATGTCTCTAATTTCTCATTTTTTATGGCTGAGTAGTACTCCATTTTATAAAAAAAAACCACATTTTCTTGATCCAGTCTCCAGTTGATGGGCATTTGGGCTGTTTCCAAGTTTTAGCTATTACAAACTGTGCTGCTATGAACATGGGTGCACATATATCACTGTGGTATGATTCTTTTAATTCTTTGGGGAAGATCCCCAGCAGTGGAATAGCGGCGTCAAATGGGATTTCCAGTCCTAGTTCTCTGAGGTATCTCCATACTGATTTCCACAGTGCTTGCACCAGTCTACACTCCCACCAGCAGTGGAGCAGGGTTCCTCTTTCCCCACAGCCCCGCCAGCATTTGTTATTGGTTGATTTCATGATAGCAGCCATTCTTTCTGGAGTGAAGTGGAATCTCAGCACTGTTTTCATTTGCATCTCTCAAATGACCAGTGACATTGAACATTTTTTCATGTATTTATTTGCTATTTCTACTTCTTTGTCTGAGAAATGTCTGTTCATTTCAGATGCTCATTTTTGGATTGGGTCTTTAAATTTGGGAGATCTGATCTTTTTAAGTTCTTTATAGATTTGAGATAGTAGACCTTTGTCTGAGGAAAAGCAGGTGAAGATTTTTTCCCACATTGTGGGTTGTCTCTTCACACTGCTGGTGGTTTCTC
This sequence comes from Heterocephalus glaber, assembly GCF_053883595.1. Lineage (NCBI taxonomy): Eukaryota > Metazoa > Chordata > Mammalia > Rodentia > Bathyergidae > Heterocephalus > Heterocephalus glaber. The sequence continues at coordinate 28,674,970 of NW_028258325.1, forward strand.
TTGCTGTGCAGAAGCCTTTTAATAAGAAGAGATCCCATTTGTTGATTGTTTGTGCTAGTTCATGGGCAACTGAGGTTTTCTTCATAAAATCTTTTCCTACACCAATGTCTTCAAGGGTTCTACCTAACCTCTGTTCCAACTGGTTCAGAGTTTCTATTTTAATATTTAGAATTTAATCCATTTTGATTTTAATTTAGTGCATGGTGAGAGATACAGGTCTAGTTTTAATCTTTGGCAAGTTGAAGCCCAATTTTTCCAGCACCATTTCTTAAAGAGGCTATCTTTCCTCCAGTGAGGGTGTTTGGCTCCTTTATCAAAGATGAGATGGCTGAGTGTGTCTAGCGTTGTTTCTGCATCTTCTAATCTGTTCCACTGCTCCTGAAGCCTGTTTCTTTGTCAGTACCATGCTGTTTTTATCACAGTAGCTTTGTAGTAGAGTTGCAGGTTGGGGATTGTGATACCCCTTGCCATGTCTCTGTTACCTAGAATTGCTTTTGATATTCTGGGTCTCTTCTTATTCCAAATGAATTTTTGGATTGTTTTCTCAAGGTCAGTGAAGTATGCTGCTGGGATCTCAATTGGAATTGCATTAAATCTATATAGCAGTTTTGGAAATATGGCCATTTTCACTCTATTAATCCTTCCTACCCAGGAGCAGGGGATGTCTGTCCATTTTCTGATATCATCTTCAATCTCTCTTTTCAGAGTGCCATAGTTTTCAGACAAGAGGTCTTTGATTTCTTTTGTTAGGATGATTCCTACGTATTTCATTTTTTTGGATGCTATTGTGAAAGGAATTATTTGCCCTATTTCTCTCTCAGTGAGTCTGTCATTTGTGTAGAGGAAAGCTATTGATTTTTGTGTGTTGACCTTTAAACCAGCTACTTGACTGAATTTGGTTATTAAGTCTAGAAGACTTTTGGTGGAGTTCTTGGGGTCTTCTATATAGAGTATGATGTCATGTGCAAATAATGACAATTTGACTTCTTCATTTCCTATCTTTATTCCTTTTATTTCTTTCTCTTGTCTAATTTCCATGGCTAATGTTTCCAGAACTATATTGAACAAGAGTGGTGATAGTGGCCATCCTTGTCTTGTTCCTGATTTTAGTGTGAAGGATTTCAGTGTTTGACCATTTAGTATGATATTGGCTGTTGATTTTTCATAGATGGCTTCTACCAGTTTGAGGTAGAGACCATCTATTCCAATTTTTTGCAGGGTTTTTATCATAAATGCATGTTGGATTTTGTCAAATGATTTTTCTGCATCTTTGGAGATAATCATATGGTTTTTGTCCTTGGCTCTATTGATATAGTGTATTACATTGATTGATTTTCATATATTGAACCATCCCTGCATCCCTGGGATGAATCCCACTTGATCAGGGTGTATGATCTTCTTGATGATCTTCTGCATTCTGTTTGCCATTATCTAATTAAGGATTTTTGCATCTCTGTTCATTAGTGAGATTGGCCTATAGTTCTCTTTTTTGGTTGGGTCTTTCTCTGCTTTGGGGATCAAGGTGATGCTTGCTTCCAGGAATGAATTTGGGAGTATTGCTTCCCTTTCAATTTCATTGAAGAGTTTAAACAGTAGTGGCAGCAGTTCCTCTCTAAATGTCTTGTAGAATTCAGCAGTGAAGCCATCAGGGCCCGGGCTTTTCTTAGGTGATAAGTTTTTAATTACATTTTCAATTTCATTGGTTGATATTGGGTTGTTCAGAATTTTTAGGTCTTCTTCGTTCAACTTTGGTAATTCATATGTATCTAGGAATCTGTCCATTTCTTCTGTGTTGTGCATCTTATTGGCGTATAGGTTCTGGAAGTAGGTATTGATGATCCTCTGGATTTCTGCTGGGTCTGTTGTAATTTCACCCTTTTCATTCCTAATTGCATGGATTTGGGCCTTTTCTTTCCTTTTTCTGACAAGGTTGACTAAAGGTTTGTCAATTTTGTTGATTTTTTCAAAGAACCAACTCTTGGCTTCATTGATTTTTTGTATCGTTCTCTTAGTCTCCATTGCATTGATTTCTCTTCTGATCTTTATAATTTCTTCCCTTGTATGAGCTTTGGGGTTGTCTTGCTCTTCTCTTGCTAGAAACTTGAGGTTCAGCATCAGGTTGTTTAATTGGGCTCGTTCTGTTTTCCTAATATATGTATTCACTGCTATGAATTTCCCTAGTAAGACTGCTTTCATTGTGTCCCATAGATTCCGATATGTTGTATTGTCCTTGTCATTTAATTGAAGGAACTGTTTGATTTCTTCTTTAATTTCCTCTGTGACCCATTTGTTATTCAGAAGTGTGTTGTTCAATTTCCACGTGTTTATGAAGTTGTTTGAGTTTCTTTTGCTATGGATCTCCAATTTCATCGCATTATGGTCTGATAATATACAGGGGATAACTTCAATTCCTTTGCACTTACTTAAACAGGTTCTATGTGCAAGTATGTGGTCTATTTTGGAGAATGACCCCTGTGCAGCTGAGAAGAATGTGTATTCTGATTTTGTGGGGTGGTAGACTCTGTAAATATCTGTTAAGTTCATTTGTTCAAGAGTTCGATTGAGTTCTAGTATTTCATTCCTTATTTTTAGTCTAGTTGATCTATCTATTTGTGACAGTGGGGTGTTGAGGTCCCCCACTACAATTGTATTAGTGCTTATATGACTTTTCATGTCCATTAGTATTTGTTTTATATAGTTGGGTGCACTAGTGTTTGGTGCATAGATATTTATGATTGTCATCTCTTCCTCTTGGATTCTTCCCTTTACAAGGATGTAGTGTCCTTCATCTCTCTTAATTAATGTTGGTTTGGAATCTACTTGATCTGCCAAGAGGATAGCTACTCCTGCTTTTTTGGGGGTTCCTGTCGCATGGAGTATTGTTTTCCACCCTTTAACTTTCAGTCTATGAGTTTCCTTTTGAATGAAGTGTGTTTCTTGTATGCAGCATATTGTTGGATTTTGCTTCTTGACCCATTCTGCCAGTCTATTTCTTTTGATTGGTGAATTGAGACCATTAATGTTGATGGTTATAACTGAAATGTATTGACTTGTCATTGCCATGACTTTTTCTTTTTGTTGGGTTCTCCCCTTTACATTTAATTTCTTGTCATGCCAGATGGGTTTATTCTGCTTTGTTTCCTGGGGTTGTGATCCTCAAAGTCTGTTGCTAGGCTATTGTGTAAAATTCTTTGGAGTGCTGGTTTGGTATTCATGAAGTTCCTAAGGTGCTCTTTGTCATGAAAGTATCTTATTTCTCCATCCATTTTGAAAGATAGTTTTGCAGGGTACATCAGTCTGAGTTGGAGGCTGTTTTCTTTTAGGGCTTGGAATATGTCACTCCAAGCTCTTCTTGCCTTGCTGGTTTGTGTTGAGAAGTCTGCTGTGATTCTGATGGGCTTTCCTTTGTATGTGATTTGTTTCTTTTCTCTGACTGCTTGGAAAACTTTGTTCTTCTGTTGTGTTTCTGGAATCTTAACAATTATATGCCTATGTGTAGATTTTTTTTGATCAGGGCTATTTGGAGTCCTATATGCCTCACTTATCTGTATGTCAAGCTCTTTTCCCCTGCTTGGGAAGTTTTCTGCCATTATTTCTGTGAAGAGATTTTTTATGTCATCTGCACTCTCTCCTGTTTTTTCATTGAGCCCAATCAGTCTTATGTTATTCTTTTTTGCATCATCTAGCAGCTGCTGGATTGATTTCTCATGTTCCCTTATAATTTTGAAGCAATTTTTCTTTTCCTGGTCACTAATTGCAATCTTATCTTCTATATCTGAAATTCTGTCCTCACATTGGCTCATTCTGCTGTGTAGACTTTCAATGGAGTTTTTCATGTCCTGGAAATCTATTTGCATCTGTTTTATGGATTCCATTTGTTTCTTATGTTGGGATTCCATCATGTTCCTGAGCTCCTCTCTAGATTTATTAATCATGTCTTGCACTAAGGGCACAATTTCTCCTGTTATCTGAGAAATTATTTCTGATTTCATTTTTTCCAGATCCCCTTTTGTTGCCAGTTCAGTAGGTCCAGGTGGTTGAGTGTTAGAGGGTTCCATCTCATTTCCCTTTGGGGTTGCTGTAGGTGATCTGGAAGTCTGGTTTTGAGACTTATTTATGTGTTTTCTCATTTCGACTGGGGTGGGGGGCTGTTAGTGCCTGCACGGATTACCTCTTCTGAGCTGGGTGAGGTGGGCCAGGGGCCGGGAGCAGCGGTAGGGATGGTGACCCAAAAGCCCTTTCCTGTGGGCTGGGAGCAGCTGGAGGGATGGTGACCAGGAAGCCCCTTCCTCTGGACCAGGAGCAGTGGGACGACGGCTCAGAAGCCCCTACCTCTGGGCCGGGAACAGTGGGACTCAGTACCTTAGTCTGGTGGTCTGGTGTCCTCTGCACCTTGGTAATGTGGAATCAGGTGGCTGCCTGTCTGCAGTGGGGTGATTCAGTGTCTTCCGCATGACTCAGGACCTCGGTAGGGCGTGCACAGACCTGCCTGTCTGCAGCGGGCTGATTCGGCATGTCTTCCGTGCTACTGGGGACCTCGGCAGGTTGTGGCCAAACCTGCCTGTCTGCAGCGGGGTGATTCGGCGTCACTTAGTTAAAATATTGAATAGCCAGATAATCGTCCATCTTTCCTAGTACCTGACCTTGTTTTCAGGGCATAGCCTGTGGAAATGATTGTTAGGTTAGCGTGAGTACCTAACTCTAATGTCCTTTGTTTAAAAAACAATTGGTTCTGAAAAATAACCAAGATCTCCTAATAACAGTAAAACTCTTATTTTCCTAAACTATTGAAATCTTGAAATAATTTTCCCTTTATTATGTTTCATTATCTATTGACACTGTAGGATTAGGAAAGTACATATGTATATTTTATTGCGGGTGCTCCACCGAAGGAACACAATACATGCCTCTTGCATTGATTCAATAGGCATCATAATTAGAAGAAATTCTACAAACTATGCTCACTGTCATATCAGTCCCCAGGTTCAGCTCCTTTTAAAAAATTTTCTATGAAGATATATACATATATATATATAAGTATCAAAACAATATTGTGATGCACTTTTGCATGAATATGTGTGCCTGTGTGTGGTGAAATAATTTGTAAGCTTATAATACAAAACATTGTAAAAACCGCCTTTGTTTAAAAAAACACATTTAATTTCCTTTTCTGCCATACTAAAATGCTGTTACAAGCAGTTTTAAATTGCTATGTGTGTGTGTAATTTCCTACTATAGTTTAATAACTACAATTATTATTTCATGAGGCACCATTAACTTTTATGGTTATTTTCCTACATATATAAAGTTACTGCCCATTTGATGTCCTGGAAATTCTTATATCAAAACTAACATAAATGATTGCGAGTATAGGGCTCCAGTTATGTTTTTCTAAGAGCATAGTTTTACTGAATTTGAATGCCTTGGCCAGGAAAAATGACAAGGTTGCCAAACATAAAATCAGCCCTCCTTATATAGAACTTTATTTTTATTAATCTTTGGGGGATCTACATATCTTCTGTATCTATATTTCTATCTTTATATTTATCCTCAATGAAAAAATCTGAAGACAATGAATTTACTCTAAGTCAGTAGTCTTCCTCTTTTTGTATAGTTCTTTTGTAAAACAAATATATAATATGGTTGTTAGTTTATTGGCCAACTATTTTACCTCAAAGATGACTGTGTTTTATTTTAGATATTTAGGATCAAAATGTTCTTTATGGAAACTGATAGTTTGAGGTACAAATTAAATATTCCTCTATATATAGCAATCATAGTGGACATATTGGAAAAAATTTTAACCTGATGTTCCAAATACCAGAATGTACTCCGGGCTGTTGATCTCTAGATTCTGGGCTCTTTGTCTTGAAGAAGCTGTGCCACTGGTACTCACCACTCAGCCATCTTTTGTGTACCAGAATGGAATATATAAATGAGATGGGTTTTAAAGTGATAGTGAGTGGGAGAAAATATAATTTATATGGATAAAGAGCTTAAAATGTCCAAATTACAGATACTGTAATAAAAATTGAACAGATACTCTAATAAAAATTGAAGCAGTGAATTATAAGAAGAGTAGCAATTATTCTTCTAATTTATATAAACATATTCAAGAAGTAAGTCTTGCCATGTTCTAAAAGGTACAGGAAGAGGATTTTAAGAGTGACGTCACTCATTCTTAGATATAGTGTAGATTTTTATAGTCTCACCAATCCATAAGAATGAATACTGTCTTGATGTGTTTAGTTTGGAGGGCATTGAGAAAGATGAAGGACATTGCTTATGTTATTTTGCTTATCTTTTCTGTAATAGGTCAAGTTACAAAATTATTTTTTATTCCATTTCAGGCTTCTCATTTGGAAAAGCTCATGGATTTGATGTTCCTAATAATGTAACTCAGTTTCTGGATGTTGTGAGTCCCATTTTAAATCTTAAATTCTTAGGAAGGTAAATATAAATATCCAAATTGAACCCGTTGAGTGTAAGTGGAGTTTCAAATCCAAAAGAGGAAGAATGATAGGATGGTAATATTGTGGGTAAGGCAGACTTTTACAGCCAATGAATGCTGCCAAGCTTTATTAGTATATGTTTCTGATCTCTCTTGTTACTTCTGCAATATCCCCTCATATCATTATTTCCTTATTTCACTATGCTGCAAAACTCTGCTCTCCCAGTTCCTAGACTATACTAAAATACTTTCCTCAGATGTAGACTTTTCAAATTTTCTTCTAGCTGGAGTGTTTCTCCAGGGACTTCTTACAGCATTTATTCTGATGGCCTCTGCATTACAATCTTTTCCATATTAAAATTTGAATCTTCCTCTTCTGTGCTGGATCTTAACTTTTAACAATCTATGCAAAGGATTTATTATAATATGTAGTTTCCTTTATTCTTTTTTGTTTACATTGTATTATCTGCTTGCCATCAGAATTTAAGTTTCATGAAGCCACAATCTTCTTTATGCTTACTTCTCTGTCTCTAATGATTAGCACAACAATCAGCACACTTGTAAATGAATAAATTTAAATAATTTAATATCAAAACATAGACTTGAATTTATAATTCTTGAGATCTCCTTCCCTCATTACACAGCTTTAGAAAATAATGCTATTAGCATGTTAACATTATTAGGTACAATTGATGAATACATGTAAGTTATTGATGCAAAAAATGAGAAAATTACACATAGAAAAGCATTATCAACAGTTAATATTGCTATCAAGAAATATTCATGCTTAAAATATTCATTTTAACACTAATAATTAAAGTTCTTATACACCAGAAGACTGTGTTAATATGCCTAAGTGTGTGGCATCTAGAGTCAAACTGAATTTAAATTCTGGCTTGACTCTTTTATGCTTTTGCCACTTGATTTCTGTGTGTCTCAGTTTCTGTAGTATGATCAAATAACAATAGTGTCTTAATTAGAATATTACGAGCATTAAGCAAATAAATATACAAAAAGATATTGTCTGTAATGATGTTCTCTTTATATTCATTAATCATTTGTTTACTTACCTAAAAATGAGGGGCACAGAAGGTAAGCTGCTTCTTAGTTGTCTAAATTCTTTGTCTAATGAATGATCATTACATTTTCGTGGTATCAGGACCATTGCAAATGTGAATCCAATATAGGCACTTAAATTTGAGTCATACTTAATCTAAATTAATCTTAACTGGATTGGTTATTTATTTTATAAATCTTATTTTTTTTCTGTAGTATAGTTCTAAATTCTATTTCTCTTCTTAACCTATTTAACAATAACCTCTTTAATGTCCACACAGGAAAAAATTACTGCTTTTATCTTGTTTATTTATGCTCATACCAAAATTATTATTAGCAATAATTACAGCAAAAATCTCACTTTCATTTTTGCTCAATGCAGAATATATTTTTTTAAGTTTGGACAGACAAGATAGAAATATATTGACTGCTTAACCATTTGAATCCAGAGATAATATCATCAACTTTGTCAATGAATCCAATGTTTTGTTTTATTAATGCACTCTATATCCTAAATTATTTCCTTTTCAAAATGAAGAAAAAAAGCTTATCACAATAGTGCAGCATGTTAGGGCCACGTATTTAGCTCAGTGGTTCTGGCGCCTGCCTTGCAAGTGCAAGGTCCCGAGTTCGATCCCCGATACAAGAAAAAAAAAAAAAAGTGGAGCATGTGATTCAAGTGATTTGTTCACATAAAGAAAAGTGTTTAGTATTTGTGGTTTCCACAATTGGTTTTAAAAGACACTTTGAAAGGTAAAAAAAGCTTAACAAATTTTCTAATTTAAATAGATTATAAGGGATAGATGGATGTTTTAATGTATCAAGATGAAAACAGTGCACATAAAGGTCAACAATTAAGAACTTTTCTTGAAATCAGAGTCAGTACTTACAGTCCTTAGGTCTGCTGGTTGCCAATATGGTAACTTTATTACAATGAGCAAAAGATGTTGAAACTACTTCAGCAATGTTAATGTAGAATAAATCTAAACAAAAATAGTTATTTTCATTTAAAAGTGAACTTACTTAAAATATCCACTGGTCTAAGATCAGATCATTACAATACCAGACATTCATAGAACTGATCCTTAGCTGCCTTTCTACCTTAATTTTTTCTTTTCAACTAGTAATTGCAAACCAAAATTTTATTGTTCAACAGAACAAAAATAAAAGTCACATATAGTAATTCTCCTATCGTAACTGCTGATATTTATCTTTTTACTTTAATAATTCTTTTCAAATCAATTACGTTGTATAAAACAATTCTTACTTCCTCTTTTAGTTCCTTTCTCATTGTTGGAACACAATACTCAATACCCCAACTCTTAGGAGAAAAGGTTTATTTTGGTTCAGTTTGTAGAATTTCAGTCTATAGTTAGCTGGCTCCAATTCACTGAAGAGTATCATGCCCTTATTTTACAATTACCTCCCCAAAGTCCCACCTATGAGCACATGAGCTTTGAGGGAATATCTAGACATCAACCATGATATTTTGCTCCTGGCTCCCCAAAACACTCATGCAAATCTCTATGAAAAATCCACTTAGCCCATCTCTAAGAGGTGCCAAAAACCTAACATTTTTGCATTGCTGAAAAGTCTAAATCTAGTCTCTTTTGAGATTTTAGGCAAACTATTAGCTGTGAGCCCCTATAAGATTAAAAAGAAAGTTAAACACTACCCACAAATTCCCAAGGTAAAAATCCCATTCAAAAGGGAGAAATAGGGAGATAGGAATGGAACCAAAGCAAGACAGAAATCCAGCAGGGGAAACATTATATCCTGAATTCCACATCCAGCACCCAGGCAATTCTGTGGCTAGATGTGAATTCCAAAGGGTTTGTGTGGCCCCACCCCTGTGGCACTGTGGGTAGTTGAGCCAGCTTTGCTCACTCCTTGCAGCTTTTCTCAGATGATCCACATTTCTAGCTTTTCCAACATCCTGGGATGTCTGCTGCACTTTAGACTTCACAGACACAACTTCACACACTTCTCTGTTAGGGGCACACTGCCTGGCCTCCCAGGTCTTATAAAATCTGGATAAATCCCTTCCTGACCCCTCAACTCCTGCATTCTGCACACTCAAAAACTAGCACCACATGGATGATGCCAGGATCTGCCACTGGAGGAGTAAACAAATTCTTTTGTATCTTGGTGGAGGATACAGAGGCCTCCAAGTGCCTGAATGACTGAGCATAGTAAACTAAATCCAGGGCAATCAACTCCATGGGCAGCTCTTCTCCAACAGTATCCTGGGGCTCTCTTCTGAAAGCAAAGTGCTTCAGCCTTACATCTTTGAGACTGCAAAGAGTGAGGTCTTGCACATGCCCTCAAGCCACTTAATGCTAATCTTTTCAGCTCTCCTGAGATCCATCTTTCCAAGCCTCAACTTTACTGAATCTTCCCTTCTGGTCAAACTCAAAACCTTTTAAATCATTTAGCTGGACCATTCTTCTTGTTTTTCAATGTAGAACTGACTAGAAGCCTCCAACAGTAGCCATTCCACAGCTGCAACATAAGTCTGGTTTGAAATTTCTTCTGCCAGATTAATTAGTCTACCACATTTAATTTCAGTATCCAATGTCAGTATCAATGTTTTAGGATAGGAGCGCAATGCAGACAAATTTTCTGTCACAGAATAATGCACATGGCCTGGAGTCTAACTGCCCATGCAGTCCTTGTTCCCAACTGAAACTTCCTCAGCTGGGCTTTATCAGCTGCATTTTGTTCAGCATTTTGCTCTAACCAGAATCTCCCATCAAGTTCTGCTTATAGCATTCTAGGGCTGCTTCTCTAGCTGGCATCTCCAAACCTTTCCAATCTCCTTACATGAACCAGTTTGAATTCCAAAGGCTTCTGAGCCACAGGGTCTTGTAGTCATGGCAAGGACCCCACCAAAATCTGTCTCAGTTACTTTCTTATCACTGAGACACAATACTTATTTGTAAATTAAAGGAGGAGGGATTTATTTTGGCTCACAGTGTGTAGAGATTTCAGTCCCTAGTTGGCCGGCACCAAGACAAGGAAGCATAAGTTTATAGTGACAGACATCATAGTCCTCAGCAAGGATGGGAAATGTTTTCTGTCAATGATCACATTGTACATCTTTATGGTTCTGTGAGCATTAGCTTTAAGGAAGACAAAAAATCTGTGTTCCAAGAAAACTTTTAATGAACACTGAAATATGAATTGCATATAATTTTCATGTCTATTAAATAAAAGTTATGGAAAGCCATTGTTTTAGACTAAGCTCTTCTACCCAGCCTCTGCAGAATATGCTCAAAATCAAAATGCTAAAGTTCTGCCTCACAGAGCTGAAACTAAGCAGTTTATCTGACCTTCAAAGAAACCAGGATTAGAGAGATAAAAACTAGATTTCCCAAACAGCCCAATATCATTTGGCATGATAATGAAGTTACCTTTTCCTTAACTCTCACATGAAAAAAGTAACCTAAAGAAAGATGGTATTAACCAGTTATTTATTTTTTTTATTAATGTCTTCCCCACCTTTGCTTTACAAGGAAAATAATATTGAAATGACTTTTTCTTGTTTCATCCTTCTTCAGCCCTTCTCTAACCAGAAATCTATTGAAACTTTTACATGTTTATAAAATAAAGTTTTGCCCCATTTTGAAATAAAAATAGATAATGAAAATCGTTGAACTATTGTAATTTTGTCCTTTTACACGTCACATCACATAATAGTTATTCAAATTATTTTCAACCATTTAAAAATGTTGCAACCATTACCTCTCAGAGCTTATTGTGCCAAAATGGGTGTTGGGAAATTGGGCAGCCTGGTCCTCAGTCTCTGAGGCCTGATCTAGAAAGATGCTCTAGATGAAACTCAAAACCAATTGTCTCTTGGAAGCAGGAGTCAACTAATCTTTATTTCTTTTGTGATCCACTGCATTCTTAGGCTCAGGCATTTTTTCTTGTATTCAGAATCTTTGAAAAGTACAGTATCAGTGCTGTCACTAATAATATGGAGTCTGTCTCCCTGTCCCTTTATTTGGGAATTGATCATGGGCCTGTTTCGAACAATAGAATGATGCAGAGATGAATGCACCATTTCTGAGCTTAGGCCTTCAGGGAGTACAAAATTCATCCCAGGCTCCTAGGGTCAAGAAAGTGAGCTGGTCCCAGCACCCGGAAGGAAGCTCCCTGCCTCCATCCCAGGCTCCTAGGGTAGTGAAACTCAGCCGGTCCCAGCACCCGGAAGGAAGCGGAAGCTCCCCCGCCCCCATCCCAAGCTCCTAGGGCACAGAAGGTGAGCAGCGTGGGTGCCAGAAGCACCCCACCCCCCCACCCCCCGGGGAAATGAGAAAACACATAAACAAGCCTCAAAAACAGACTTCTGGATCACATACTGCAACCCCAAAGGGTAACAAGATGGAACAATCTGACACTCAACCACCTGAACTCTCTGAACTGGCAACAAAAGAGGATCTGGGAAAAATGAAATCAGAAATAATTTCTCAGATAACAGCAAAGATTTTGCTCATGGTGGAAGACATGATTGATAAATCTAGACAGGACACAGATACAAAAATAGAAGATCTAAGGAATATGATGGAATCCCAACATAGGAAACAAATGAACTCCATAAAACAGATACAGATTTCCAAGAGATTAAAAACTCCATTGAAAGTCTGTGCAACAGAATGAACCAATGTGAGGATAGAATTTCACATATAGAAGATAAGATTGCAATTAGTGAGGAGGAAAAGAAAAATTGCTTTAAAATTGTAAGGGAATATGAGAAATCAATCCAGCAGCAGATAGACAATGCAAAGAAGGATAACATAAGACTGATTGGAGTCAATGAAGAAAGAGGAGAGAGTGAAGATGACATAAAAAAAACTGTTCACAGAAGTGATGGCAGAAAACTTACCAAGGAGGGAAAAAGAACAGGACATACAGATAAGTGAGGCATATAGGACTCCAGCTAGCCTTAATCAAAAAAAATCTACACATAGGCATATAATAGTTAGGATCCCAGAAATCCAACAGAAGAACAAAATTCTACAAGCAGTGAGAGAAAAGAAACAAATCACATACAAAGGAAAGCCCATCAGAATCACAGCAGACTTCTCAATGCAAACCCTCAAGGCAAGAAGAGCTTGGAGTGATGTATTTCAAACCCTAAAGGAAAACAGCCTCCAACCCAGATTGATGTACCCTGCAAAATTATCTTTCAAAATTGATGGAGAAATAAGATACTTTCATGATAAAGAGCACCTCAGGAACTTCATGAATACCAAACCGGCACTCCAAAAATTTTAGACAATACCCTAGGAAAAGACAATGAGGATCACAACCCCAGGAAACCCAGCAGAATGAATCCATTGGGCGTGACAAATTAAATGCAAAGGGGAAGAATCCAACAAAAAGAAAAAGTCATGACAAGCCTTTTAAAACTTTTGAACTTCATCTCCCTAATGAGTGTATAATTCAATCTTGTCATTGCACTGATTAGTATTTTTCTGATTCTAGAATTGCACACCATTCCTTGTGCTATACTGGCTATTATCTTCTTATGTCTACATTTTAATTGGGTTGTCTATTAATGAGCTCTAAGAATTCTTTATATATTCTGGTCATAGGTTATATGCATTGTAAATATGGTCTGTTTAAGGACTACTTTTCATTTTAAGGATGTCATTTAAAGTTCTCAATTTTGATGGAATCTCATCAATTTTTTTTCTTTTATACATCATGTTTTTTGTATCCTTGCCTACCCTGAATTCATAAATAGTTTCTCTTATAATTTCTTCTTAAATTTTTATACTTTTAGGCTTTCTTATTTAGGTTTATAGAACCCTTCAAATTATTTTCATGTATGGAAAAAAAGGGTTGAGGTTAATTTTTTACATATGGATACCAGGTGTTCTAGTGTCATTTGCTGAAGACACTGTCTCTTCCTTGGCTCTGGAATTGAGTTTATATTCTATAAAATGCTAATGTTAAATAATCTTTCAAAACTCAGCGGACCCTATATGTGTGGTTCTATTTCTAGATTCTCTGTTTTATTCCAATGATCTATATGTCTTTCCTTACACCAACACCGTCTTGATTACTGTAGCTTTAGAAGAAATCTTAAAATTAGGTACTAAATGTCTTCCAACACTTTTTTTTTAACTTTTCTAGGTCCTTTGTACTCCTACATAACTTTTAAATTTCAATATCCAATTCTTCATTTATAGCAAGTATACACAGACCTGAATTTTTATATCTACCTTGTGTTTTCTAATCCTGCTAAATTCAAGTACAAGTTCTAGGGGCTCCTAGAGATTTCTTAGTATTTTCTCTGTAGATGATCATTTCATCTACATATAAAGATTTTGCTTCTGCCAGGCCAATCCTATCCTAGTTGTGTCATTTTATTGCCAGACTATTTTGGTTTAGACCTATGTTTCAAAGTCTAATGGATAGATGAAGAGTAGGCATGTATGCCCTTGTTCCCCACTTTAGGGAGAAAGCATTGTATCGTCTCCATTCATAGAAGGAGTTTTTGTTGGAAGTATGGAGTACATGTCTTTGATCTGTTGAGAAGGTTCTGCTCTACTTCTAGTCTCCTGATAGCTTTTACCATGAACAACTGTAGAATTTAGTCCAATACTCTTTCTCCAACTAGTGACAGGATCATATGGCTTTTTCCTTTCCTCTGTTAAAATGATGACTTTTGGGGGTGGATCTTCCAAAGCTGAACCAACACTGCCATCCCTATAATAAAACCACTTTCTACCTACTGCCAGATCTGACTTCTAAGAGTTTGTTTTGTTAAACAAATTTCTACCTATGTTCATACTTTTTTCTTCTATTATCTTTATCCAGTTTTAGGATTAGCACAATTTGATTTCCTAAAATGAAGGGAGAAGTGTTCCTTCTTTTTTCTGCTTTAAATGTTTGATATAATTTATCAGTTAAAATGTTTATGAGCCTGCTGTTGTCATATAGGTAGGTTTTCAAGCTAGGAATATACTTTCTTTAATAGGTGCTATTCAAATTTGATATTTCCTCCAGAGTTAGTTTCATTAATTGGTCTTCTAAGTTACTTCTTAGAAGTTGTCAAATTTATTTCAAAGAAGATATTTGTAATATGCTTTCTATATCCTTTTAAATTCTGTAAAATCTGTGGTAATGTCTCCTAGATCTTAATATTGTAATTTTAAAAATGTGTAACTGATATTGTGTAACAGGAAGAAAAGGTCTAAAAGAGCACAGGAATTGGGAGGGGTAGGGAAAGGGAAAAAAGGAAAAGGAAAAAATATGTGAAGGGGAAAAAATGGAAACAAGGTCTTTGCAAATAGGAAGGGTGGACAGGGTGAAGGGAGGGCAAGAGAAGGGGGAAAAAATAAGAACCAAGAGACTCATGTAAAGGTACAAGATCCCAATGATGAATGTAACTGTATTTTATACCTAAAATGTACCAATAAACTTAATGGGGAAAACAATTTTTTTAAAAAGTATATGCTTAATTTTTTCCTGTTGAAAAAACATAGAATTCTCTTTTCTCTTTTTTTCTGCGAGTATTTAAATTAGAATACTTGTAATTATGAGTTTTTTCTGTCTGTATAAAATGCACATCAACTTTTTAAAAATGAAATGTAATAAGTACGTTGCCAGCTTTTAGGCCTAGGAGCATGTTCTCAAGGACCGTGGTTTCATGTCCTTCAGAGATAATTATCAAGAAAGATTTTTCCCATCTCCTAATATCTTTAGGAAGATCAGAGTCTAACTTCTAAGGGCAAGTCACTCCAAAATTATCCTTTACCATAGATATGAGTTATTTTTGTTCCTTTGGATAAAGCCAATTAGTTTACACACATGGTAACCTAGAATACCAAGTGAATTTAGAATGACAAGTGTGACCAATAGTGCTACCAAGTGCTTTTACATGAGGAATCATTATTTTTTTGAGAATATGTATTTAAAAGGATGTTTTTACTTGGAAATACAAAGAAGTGAGCTTTGTTTCTGCTCTGTAATCTCTATGGATTGGTTTTGATGTGCTTTGCATTTTGGTTTAATACTTATTTTATAATAAAATCATGTTCATTCTCTTCATTCATGTGCAGATTTTGTGGGTTGAAAGAACTTTTTGTTTCAAGTTATATTTCTCCACATCCTCAGGAAGCATCATAGGTTTATGTTTGCTATTAGGAAGCTCTTTTACCAACAAAACATGAATAATCTAGCGCAGTACCCTCAAAATAAAGGTAATAAATAGATCCTCATGCCAGCTTCCCTTGAAGACTCCATGCCCAACCTTCCCTAAAAGAAGAAGTTTAGCTGCAATCAATGGAACCCACAGCATGGCTGTAATCCACAGAACACACAGGTTTCTTAAAGACATAGAAATGAATGAATAGTTTAAAATAACACTTCTTGTCTCATATAACAAGAAATACTTCTTTCTATTTTTCAATATTTAGTAAATTGTTGAGATAGCGTAATGTAGTAAGAGAAGCGAGGCTTCCAAATATATTGTATTAGACTTAGATTTTAGAAAAAATAAGTCACTTTTCATAGATGTATCTGTGAATAAATATAACATACATTGCATGTAAATCTGGGTAAATCTGAGTTGAACAGTTAAACAAAACTGTGTAGTATGACTTTCACTATGTATGACTGACTTATTTGGAGAGAAATCCTAAATTTTCATGATAACATAATAATACATTCTGTCTGTAAATGTTAAGGAAATTATAAATTTATCTGCTGTTTCTCTAAATCATTATTTCACTGATTTGCTTACATTGCAATAGTTATAATTGGTTCCTTCCCAAACTTAATCACTTCATATAAAATACCATGTTTATCAAGAGCAGAAAAATAAATTGGTGAGTTAGAAAGAAAGTTGTAAGATTTCTAAGTCTTTTAAAAAGAAAACAATGTAATGTAAGCAATTAAAATTATGTTGGGAGTAAAACTTTGTAAGCAATGTTACATCTTTTATTGAAGTTCCTTGCTCTAAACCATGTTATAGTTTTCTGAATTTTCTTTACCATAACAAATTTAGAGAAATTATTTTTAATTATTATTCCATTAAAAACCTGACTAGCCTGAAACTGCATTCCCCTTGTATATATGATAATCCTTAATAAAATGTGGTATCATTCCAACAGCAAAATGATAAATCTATATACTTGCATTCTGGAAATAACATATGAAAGGTGTGAAGAAATAGTATCCTCAATAGTTTTCATCAAGAAGACATGTTTTACTTTTTGCCTTATTCTTCCTGTTTTTCTATATAGTTTATTGTATTTTGTTATTTCCACAGTCAAAAATACTTGGGACAAGGCTTAAGGGTGATCAGTATCATGGAATAGCAAAAAAAAAAAAAAAAAAAGAAAGGAAAAAATAAAAAAAGTGAGAGCTAAACTTGATAAAACACTCTTGGTACTGTGAGGATTTTTAATACTGTTATATTTATGCTTGCATATACACAACAGAATTGTGCATTGCACTGATTCCATTTATTTTTTTCACACAAAAGTCTGCCAGTTACTATTTGAAGAGTATGTTACCTTTGTAATTATTGCCAAAAAATTTGCACCTGGCAAAGTTAAATAGGAAGAAAATATTTCTTTCAAGCTATTGCAAGAGGGAAGACAGACTGATCTCTGTTCCACTGAAATAAAAGGCACAATGGTTAAGCTACTGCTGAGTTAGTGGGAAAGGATTGGAAGAATTACAGTACACAATGAAAGATGGGATGTGTGAGGACAGTAATTATTTCTGAGTTTACAAACATCTTTTTTGGTGATGATCCAATTCGCCTTTGCTAATTGATGAACACTGAAGTTAGTCCTTCTCTCCCCTGCCACTGGGAAGTAGGAGTAATATCTCCCATGATAATTACATTTTAAAGGAATTGCTCTCCAGTCCTTCAGAAAGACAGTTCTGGCTTGTAAAACTTGCATGGGGCTATTGAAAATTTTTACATCTCAAAGGGAAAAATAAATGGCAATTATAAGTTTTGCCATTTTAAGGCTTGAAAAGAAAGTAGGTCAGGGTCTCCAGGCAAGACAATCCTCCCCCCATGAGTGCATGAGTTTTGAAGGGACATCTAGATTCAAGCCACAACATTTACTATTATCATCTCAAGTTGAAGCCATTTTCCTAAAAATAACTCAAATTTATCTTCCTTTATGGTAGAGTAGCATTCCAATGTGTATAATACATCATTTTCTTTATTCATTCATATGTTTATGGACACACAGCCTGCTTCCAAGATTTATCTATCATAAATTGTTCTCCTATAAACATGAGTATACATACATCACTATTCTGAGTCTTTAACTCTTTTAATAAGATACCTAGAAGGGGAATTGCTAGGTCAACTAGAATTCTAGTTGCTGTTTGTACTTCTACAGTGTCATACATGTCACATCATGTTCTCTCACACCAAGATTTGTTTCATAGGATTGCTAAAATAATGTTCATTAATTGGATTTAATCTCTCTGCAAATTCAGTGTTTATTAATTGGAGTCAATATAGCTCTATCATCTCTCACTTTTCAGTTATACTCCCTCCTCATCTCTTTCTGTCTTTCCCATTTCATACCCTCACAACTACCCTCCTTTCTACTTCTTTTCTTTCAAATAAATATTATCAATAAAATCTATTTTTTCTTTCTTTTTTAGAGGGTACATGTAGTGTGGATGTGTATATGCAACTGTGCATCAGTGATCATTATTGCTTTCTTTTCTATTTTTTATTTTATTTTATTTTTTATTTTTTGGTCCTGAGGATGGAACTCAAGTCCTTGCACTTGCAAGGCAGGTGGCGGAACCACTGAGCTAAATCCCCAGCCTAGCTAAATCCCTGGCCGGTCCTATTTTTTATCTTCATCAGGTCTGCCTCATGAATGGCTATTTCTTGAGTCCTCTAATTTGCTGTTTCTGCTAGTTTATAACTTAATCCAATCTCTTTATATTGTTTCTTACTTTCCATTTATATTTTCTCCCCTTTTCTTGTTTTTTTCTAGCCCCTCACATAATCTCTCACTCTTTCAAATTTTTTCTTTCATTTTTTCTTATTCCTCCTCTTATTTTCTAGCTTATCCTTCATTATTAGTATTTGCTTTCCTAGTTTACTGAAAAGTAGAGAACTTTTAAAGCAAGTTTTAAATTATGTATTTATGTATGACTGTTTTTTTGTATGTTGATTTTACAGAAAGTTTTTTTTTCACATAGAATGGTATAGATTGAAGCTAGGACTCCAGAATGTTGAATAGTGGGTTTTGTTTTGTTTTGTTTTGTTTTGTTTTTTGTACTAGGGATCTAACTCAGGACCTGTGCTTGAAAGGCAGGGACGGTGCCACTGAGCTAAATCCCCAGACCAAGTAGGTGCTTTTATGCTGAGCCACAACTGAAACATGAGCACATCACAGAGAGGTGAATTACTACAGAGATCTTCAAAGAAACAGCAGAGTATTCTATCCCAACTGATCTACAGTTTCAACACAAACCCAGGAATCATGAGAAAACAAGCAATGAGATATCTCCAAAAATTAATAAATCCACAAAAGCTGACTCCGCATATCCTCAAGTGGATGAAATCCCAGACAAAACATTTTAAAAATTGGTAGTTAAAATGATCGAGAAGATCAAAAAAGAGACAAATAAATGCCAGATTGAGCCAGCTACTAAATTCAATCAATGACCTTAAAGAAAACACATGTAAAAAGCTAAATGAAAATAGAAAGATCATACAGGAGGTGAAAGACTACTTCAGTAAAGAAATAAATGTTAGTACAAATAATTAAGCAGAAATCCTAGAAATGGAAAGAATCTAATAATCAAATTTAAAACTCAATTGAAAGTATTAGATGGAGTCAATATCAGCAAAAAAAGATAACAGAACTTGAAGACAAGGTGGACACACTAAAACAGTCAGTAATAATAAAAATAATAAAAACAAATATTATCTAAGAGCTCCTAGATGACTCTAAAAATAAGCTTAGGAGTCATGGAACTTGATGAGGGAGCTCAAATAAAGGTTAATGGCATAAAATTTTTATTTGCTGACATTATTGCAAATTTTTCAAAATTTGAGAATTAAAAATTATAGAACTTTAAAGAAAGAAATTGAAGAAAAAAAATTTTACATATAGAGACATTTTTCTCTGTGATGAGGCCATCTGCCTTTGCTAATTCATGTAGTGGCCACTAAAATGACAACAATTTTCTCTACAGAATTATGAAAAACTGCCTTGATATTTATATAGAATTAATAAAGACCCAGAATAACCAAATCAATACTGAGATAAACAAACAAAGCTGGAGTCATCACAGTTCAGGATTTCAAGTTATACTACAAAGATATAGTAATAGAAACATCACATTACCAGCACAAAAACAGACATGTAGATGAATGGAATAGAACAAAATACACAGAAACAAGTGCATGCACCTTCAGCCATTTGATTTTGACAAAAGGGCCAAAAATATATATTAAAAAACAGGCTATTTAAAAAATAATTCTAGGAAGCCTGGATAGCCAATCACTTGCAGAAGACTGAAGCCATATCCCCTTCTCTCACCATATAATAAAAGAAATTAATGCAGATCAAAGACCTAGATATAAAAAAGAAATGTTGAATATGCTGAAAAAAAAAAACATAGTGGAAATATTCAAAGCCATAGGCACAGGCAAAACATCTGAAATACAATTGCAACAGTACATTAAGTAATATCAAGATCAATAAATGAGATTACATCAAAGGAAAAAGTTAGTACAACCACTATGAAAATTGGTATATTAATTCCTCATTAAAGTAAAAATAGACCTCCCATTTGATCCATCTATTCCTCTCCTGAATATACTCCCAAAAGAATTGATGACATCATACTACAGTCAGTCATGTATATCCATATTTATAGCAGCTCAATTTATAATAACTGACTACACTCTGGAAACAACATGGATGCCCATCAATAGCTGAATGGATAAAGGAAGTTTAGTGTATATACAGAGTGGAATATGGTTAATAATGACAAATAATATCCTGCCATTTTCAGGCAAGTGGATGGAACTTGAGACCATCATTATAGGGGAAATAAGCCAGAAGCAAAAAGTTAGATGTCATATGTCATATCTTGCACAAGAGACACAAAATATAAATAAAAAAATGAATAAAATAAAAGAGTGAAGAGGGAAAGCCAGAAGATGAACTCTTGGAAATAGAGAAGGACATCAAAGTAGGGGATGAGAAAGGAGGAGAAGGACTAAAATTGAACAAGACATGTTCTATTCATACATCAGTTTCCCAAAATGATCATCATTATTTTGTAATACACACACATGCACATGCATACACACACAAGAACAACATTGCAGCTTCAGGAAAAAAATTATCCAATGTTACAATATCTTTCCCTTTTGGGCTATTCATTCCTCAATTATATTTTTTAAAAAGCTATACATTGAATCCATTCCTTTCTGCTGAAACATGAGCCTCTCATCTATAAATGAGCTCATGACTTTCACGTGTACATTAAGCTCTATAGGATTAATCCTTTACTTCAGATTCACTCCCTTTAGATTCACAAGTTCCACAGATTTTTCACTCCCAGCAACACCTCTCAAGAGCCCATAATCCCTTCTGAGTATTGTACTGTTTTCATTTTGCTTAATAAATCAATCATCTGTCCATCTGTTTATGTATCACTATAATTATCCTGAAATACTTTACTGTGACAAAAATGTTATACCTACAACCTTTTTCATGACTGCAGTGAGTTGAGGTATAAACATCCTATTTGGGACACTCCCTCAGACCTTGTCTTGTGATAATCCTCTTATGGATTAGATCTAAAAATATCCCCCAACAGCTCATGTTAAGATGTAGAGCTGATCAGAAGGAAAAAAAAAAATATATATATATATATATATACATATATATTATATATGTATATATATATTAGGCCCCATATCCTTCTTTCTCTCTCTGCTTCCTGGTCACTATAAATGGATTTTCTCTGCCACTCCCTTTATCCATGCTGTGTCTGCCTTAGGGCCTGCTAACTGTGGACTGAACCTGATGAAACTGTAAGCCAAAATGAATCTCTCCTCCTTCAAGTAGGGTCATTGAGTACTGTGTCCTAGTGATGAAAAACTAGTACAAATATCATATACATCTAGATAGTCATAAAATTCAGTCATTGATGTTCATATTTTCAAGATACTATTTTATAATTATATACTGTGTTTTGAATGACCCAGATGTGTTTTCACTTATTGCAAATGTTATTAGCCACTTAGCTTCATTCACTCTGATTTGTTTCCTCACCACTGACTAAATCAAAGGAAACCATTTGTTTTCATAGGAAGAAAAAAAATATTTAGTCAAAGCTATCTCAGAGGAGATGGAGGGGCCTCATTTGCCTCAAATCATCTCATTGTGTCTAGGTGTGCAAGGTTCTTCTATAGTAATGAACAGAGGGAGGATGAATAAAATGAGGCAATAAACATCTCCAGACTTGCTTTATTGTTTCCAGCCATTTTTAGCTCCCTTTCTTGTAGAACTTCTGTCACTTCACCTGGTCGAAAGAGAAGAGGTATTGATTATGTGTTTAGAAGGAAGTTTGGGGAAACCCATTAATTCTAAAAGAAAAAAATCTAACTTCTAACATTCCTTTTTGAAGTTAGATTTACAAGTTATTTTTTTAAATATAATTTAGTAATATGGTTACAGGAATCAATTGTGTGTACTTCTTAATTGTTAGGTATGATAGCTCTACATATTTGAATATATTTCTACATATACATGTACAGATGCACTTGCGTAGAAAAAGAAATTAAAAACTTTAGGTATGGATTATAGTTTACTGTAAACTGGAATAATACCCATATTTAATTTATTTTTAAAACTATACACCTTCCTATAAAATGATTAAAACCAAATTGAAATGTTCTATTCATCATTTTGTTTTGTGAACAAACATGAACTATACTCTGCTTATTTCATTTTATTTTTTGTAGAAATAGTCTGTATTCAATGTTTTAACATCTGTTTGACTTAATTCTTGAGAAATCTCTGACTATATTATTACACTATTGTTTTTCTTTATTCTATCATTTTAGGTGCATATAGTTGAAATTAAACATTTCTAAGTGTAAATGCTAAATAGCTGGATAGATAAAATCCAAACTGATTCAGTTCTCTATTTTACATCGTTACATGGTTTTTGCATAGGTATTTCACTTAAAAATATATTTAAATTCATAGGTGTTATGCTATTTTGGCTATTTTCTTTTCCTTTTAAATTTTTTCTTCTATTGTTCTTTCAGGAGTTATTTAATTTTTAATTTTTCTTCTCAATTATACTTGGTTCTGTAGTAGGAAATAATATACCATATTTCTATTTTTTGTTGTTTTTCCAAGAAAATTTAACATAAACCATAAAATTAATTAATATTATTACATTATCTTATTTCTGAGTAATGCAAATGCTTAGTTTTAACTGTGTTTACTTCTATTCTGTCATATTCTTTTTTTTTTTTTTTTTTTTTTTGGTACCAGGAATTGAACTCAGGACCTTGTGCTTGCCAGGGAGGTATGGCGCCACTGAGCTAAATCCCGGGCCCCTGTCATATTCTTTTGATTATCGACTATAAATTCCAACTTTTGTTTGTTATTTTGGCACGAAAATAGTAATTACCTTTATTATTTTTACAGTCAAAGTTTATTTAGATGCATTCATATATTTTCGATTTCTGACATTTTTATTGATATATGTTTGCAATGCACAAAATTTATGTTCATTTGGGATAGTTTTTTTCTTTCTTGCTAAAGGTCATACAGTACAAGTTACTTTGTTAGAATCTATTGAATGTAATTTTTTGGTTTTATTTGTTTGATTCTTATTTTACCCTCATTCTTAAAGCAGTGACTGTCAATTATCATTCAATATTTGTCTTTGGAGAAGAGTTTCAAAAAGATGAATTTGTGTGAATGATGTGTGTGTGCTGCATTCTTCTATTTTGAAAATATAAGACTATCTGAAACTTTTAATAACATCTAATTAATTCTGGAAAAAGTTTAGCTATTATTTTTGGATTATTGTCTATTATTTTTTCTCCTTTTTAACTAATTTTCTGAGAATTCAAATTAAATAAATGTTAATCTTCACTCACTTTTCCATTTTTCCTTACTCATTTTTATAGTTTTCAGTTCTTTGATATACTTAATTTGTTGACATCAGAATAGCATCTTCAGCTCTATCTTCCAATTAACTACTTCTTTCTTCATTTTGATCATCTAATCTTTTTTTTTTTTTTTTGGTACCAGGGATTGAACTCTGGTCCTTGCGCTTGCGCAGCAGGTGGCGAAACCACTGAGCTAAATCATCTAATCTTTATACACACATGTCTTCTTTCAGATTTTGGTTGATTCTTTCATTATGAGTTTCAAAGGCTTTATTTTAAGTTGGAAAAGAGTGGTACAGAAAATTTGTATAAAATGATATTTTGCTGTAAAAACCCAAGATCATCTCTGATTTTCTTTATATTGTGTTAAATGCCGAGGATAAAATGATAACTTATACAAGACTCTGCTCCCCATAACATTAATTACTCTGTAGAAAACATCATAGATTTACTATCCTACACTCACCTTATTGTATTACCTAGGTGTGGGAAATTGTAGAATTTAGCTATCTAGTTGTAAGAATTGATCACAAGAAGTTTGTTAACTGAGAAAATAGTCATTTCTGGGAAATTCCACAAGTCTGTTAAAAGAATGCTAGAAAACTTTAAGAGACATTGTAAAAGTCTCACAGGAGAAAAACAGGTTTTCCTAGTTTTCTTATTTACCATTTCCTGGGATCAGAAAACAGCAACCCAGTGACTCCAAATGGGTGGTGAGAGAGATACAACTCATTATACACATCTGTGATGTTTGTGGTGGGCCGGTGGGCTTGATTTTGGCTGAAGTTGTCCTGCTCTCTTGGTACCCTCTTTTCATTAGTCTGATTCTTTCATTAGTTTAAAAATGAAAGTATAGTTTTAAAATGCTTCCTTTGAAGACAGAGATGTACATAAAAAGCTAAGAATATATTTCATCTCTCAGAGTATACATTTAAAAATATATTTAATATATAACCCACCAACATTAGTTAATATACCACATAATATTTTATATATTTAGGTTATGAATAGAGTTAGATCTTGCATTGATTTCTTGAAATTAAGGCTTTGTAAATTGAATTTTTGAGTGATTTTCACAATTCTTGTAAGTCTGTACAATAGGAAAAGTTAAATTCCAAAATATAGCTCTCTGTATTATATGAAATATGAGAAAATGCAACAATGTGATGATAGTTTAAAAAAGTAACAATCTAAATGAAACTATTATATATATTGTTAGAAATATTTTGCTAATCAAATAATAGATCTCATGAAGAAATTGACTAAAGTAGACTTTATTGAAAGCATACTTGAGGTGTTTTTAAATTTAGTACAGTATTTGCTAAAATCAAAGCAGAATGAAAATTGAAGCTCATTTATAAAATGCTTTATTATGTATTTCTTTCTTGGGATCATAAGTTAATCAGGCAACATAGCAAATATTTATGGGTATTTATAATAAAAAAGGCTTTTTCATATTTAATTATCAAACAAATGCACTATGTCACACTTGAGAAGCTTTTAAATGCTTTAAATACTTTTTTTAGCATTCACCAAGAAACCTCTACCATCTCATTTGTTTGATGGGAATATTTCTGATTAAATAATTAATAACAACCTCCACATCAGTTCTGCACTGCTCTGAATTATTATACACTTTTCACACAACAAAATTTTGAAATGTGTATGGAACTCTCAGTTTCCTCCTTAAACCTATCTTCAAAATGTTCCTTTTCATTGGGTCTACATGCCCCTATATGTCACTGAGTGTGGTTTTTCATATAGACAATTTCCAAGACATGTGAGTGAAGAAAATGCTGCTTTTTAAAAAAAATTTATGTATACTTGATACAGACTAGACATCAATCTATTCCTTTCCAACCATGATAAATAGCTACCATCATTCTGGTGTTTTTTCTAAGCAAATGCCGGCTACAAGTAGGGTAAATTATATTTTATTTGATTTTTAGTAGACCTTTCTTTTCCCCTTGTATAGTTTGATGTATTTCTCTGTATGCTCTTTCATTTCTTTCCTTGTTTCCTCTGCTTTAGGAATCTTTCTTCTCTTTTTCTTTAATATCACTGTCTTTACCTGCAGTTGTCCTTCATCTACGTTTATACCAGTTCCATTCTTAAGAAACACATTTATCTGATTCTTCAGTTCTAGTTTAACAGAAAGAATTAGGGCCAGGGATTTAGCTCACTGGTTCTGCCACCTGCCTGACAAGTGCAAGGTCCTGAGTTTGATCCCTGGTATCAAAAATTTAAAAACAAGGAAAGAATTGCATGAGTGGTCTTCAAAATTATTATTTTTTTATTTAGCAGTTTTCAGCAGTTTTTTATGGTTTTATGGTATTGCAGACTTTCTGTTTGTCCTGTCATGTTGGTGTCAACTTGTGTATTTTGTTCCAGCTGCTTCTCTGTAGTCTAGTAGATAAATTGACCTTTCTCAATTCTCTGCCATTGCTTTTTCTTGGAAGATTCTATGTCTCAAAATATAATCTATTATCTTTATCTACCATCTGAAATTTTGGTTCCTCAGCACCAAAGAAAATTTCTCAAGTATTAGACATATTTAATCATATTTCTCATCCTCAAAGAAGTTAAGTAATTTTTCTTTAGACAGATTATATAAAACTTTCTTGAAGTAATACACATCTATTTTTAAGAGCAATTATTGATCTTTTCCAAACATTTAAAGAAGTTTCATCCCAGCTCTGTAACACAGTGATTGAAATCTAGCCTTGAAACTATTTTGGTAGTTAAGTGCAGCTTTATAGAAATCAATCATCATTTTGGCTGTAATATTAGTATTAAAATATTATAACTTAATCTACTTGTGAACTGCTATTATATTGATGCTCAAATTCAAAACCTTTACCATATTAAGGTTCAAATTCCATTAAAATAAGCCATTTATATCTACATTTTGAGATTAATGATCAAATTAAGTATGAATCTCACTAGTATTAAAATATGTTCTCTTTTCTAATATACTGATATAACAAAACCAAACAAAACAAAAACAAAAATTGAAAGGATAAGTATAAATTTCAGTTTACACTGAGTAAAAAACAAAACTAAGTTTCTTTGGTAAACTCTCTAAACCAGCAAAGCATTTCCAAAGTTTATGGCCTGATGTTTTCAGGGTTTACAGTTAGATGAGTGTTGGCATGGAGGGGACATGGAGGAGTATTCTCTCTCTTGGTTCCAGGGAATCATAATGGTCCTTGACCATGTCTGGGAGGGGATAGAGTTGAGTTAGAAGGCCACTTCAGAATTTGTGATTAACTTACATCAATGGTTCTGTCTCTGGGAACATTAACAGGTGATTTTTCTAGGCAATAGATATGGGGCCACTCATGCCCTTTGAAATTCACATGTTACTACCATGTATTCCTATAGCTATAAGACTTAATGTTTTTCCTGCTGTGTTTCAGTCTTGCTTCAATCTGATTCATATCTGTCCTTGTCTTTTCAAATGAGAATGTTTACCCTGTATCATTGTCCCTTGGAATTACATAACTTTTTTTACATTAAAGGTTCACAGATAAGATTTTGCCTTTAGTCTCATAAAATGCTTAGACTAGGAATTTTGAAAAAATGCTTGAACTCTGAGACATTGAGGAAAGAATTATTGCATGTCCAATTATATCTGGGACTGTTAAATTAAGCTATCTGGAGTTATAAATTTATTATTGCCTTTATTTGGAGAGTAAGTATGGTTTATGGAAACATGTTTGGCTATGAAGTTGACAAAGGCCAGATTGTGCCAAATTTAGTGGATTCTAAAATGCTTATAAAATTAGTAAACCACAATCTTTGGTATGTGGGTTAAAGAGTCATGACCTTGGTTACTGAACATAGTAATGTACCCATTTCTCACTGAAGCTCTTGCCTTATAGAGCTACATGGCCAACATGAACTGAACAGTTTTTCTCCATCAAGCTCTTTGGCCATAATGTTTCTGTTTGGAGCCTGGTTCCCATGGACTGAATATCCTAAACTATGAATCAAATAAACCTTCCCTCACTTTAAGTTGTGGGTGTCAGATATTATGATATTATGTTCAGCAGCTGGAAAACTAACAAACACAGAATATTGGTACTGAACAAGTGGGGTCATAGTTATGACTGTAGCTAACATGTGGTTTAGAACGTTTTGAACAGCTTCTGGGAGGATTTTAGAGAAGTTTGGTAATACAGGCTACAAAAGTCCTAGAATGCTTTAAGCCAAGCTTGATGAGAGAGTCTGGTCAGAACTCAGAAGACAAAAATGTTATTAGGAATGGAAAGGGTAAAAGTCTCAGAAGTCTTCAGTTTGGAACAAGGATTCCAATAGCAAC
This sequence comes from Heterocephalus glaber, assembly GCF_053883595.1. Lineage (NCBI taxonomy): Eukaryota > Metazoa > Chordata > Mammalia > Rodentia > Bathyergidae > Heterocephalus > Heterocephalus glaber. The sequence goes on from NW_028258325.1 coordinate 28,702,963, forward strand.
TGGACTGAAGTCCATGTATTACACTCTAGAAATAAATGTATCTATATTTTGGCCATATTCTAAGATTTTGCAGGAGAGTTAGATTAAGAGAGGCAGAGTAATTAATCTGGAAGAAAAAATTTCAACCCAGCCCAATATTCAAGCTATGATGTATGTACTATTGGTTGCTTTCAGCCACGTTTATAGTGAGAATTGGGTGCAAAAGACAAAGCAGAAAAATTTGAAACACTTAAAAGTTGGCCCATAATGAACAATGTTTCAAGTTGGCGCCAAAGTAAGCATGACATCTAAAGAGATTATAGCATTAAAAATAAGTAAAGTACTTCATACCAGCACAAGTAGAAAGATAAATTGAGGTTATCTCAAGAATCAGCAAGACACCACTCCATCCACTGCAGGATCAAGGGTACAAATGTGTCAACCTTTCATATGATAAGAGATTCTTTTACCTGCTGCTAGAGAAGGGCCTCCTAGGGAATTGTTTTCCCACACTGAGCCATTCCTGCACTTGAAGGCCACAATGGGGCCTGCCAACAGCTTTCACTGACAGCAGACACTGGCACCATCCCACAGAATGTTGTATTTACTGCCATGCAGAAAGCAAGAGTTGTTGGGTCAGAAAGGCTGCCACTAAGATTTCAAAACAAAGTCTAGAAGGCCAGGCAAGAACTCTATTAAAGGGAACTGCATGAAACTGTCAAAATGAAGCCAAATGTACAGTGGACATGCTGCCAAGGAAAGCTGTAGGTCATGAATGGTGTCAGCCCAGGAGAGAGTCTGTGTAGGCTGCAACCAGCATGGCCATAAGGGTGGGTCTTCCAAGCTTTTGGAACTCACATTTTACTACTGTGTGCCTTGGATGCCAGATATTGAGTTACAGAAGTGAACATATGTTCTTCTGGGTTTTGGTCTCAGTTTGGTCTAATTCTTTTCTATCCCCCATCCTTTCATTTTCTAATAGAAACATTTACCCCATGTCACTGTAACTTGGGATTATGTAACTGGTTTTTGATATTTACCAAGATTTATAGCTAAAAGTTTGTCTTGAATCTTAGAAGAGAATTGGACTTTTGAAAAATGCTGAAACTTTGGAGACTTGGGGAATGGATTACTGCATTTTCCTAAGCAATACAGAATTAATTTTTTCAGGTATAGATAGAGGAGCCAATAGTGCAGCAGGTGAAAGACTTCTGTCACTCAGGGTAAGGAAATGTGTACTTGTGACAAAATAATTTTATCAGAATATAGGAGATCAATGTCCCCAGCTTCATCTGGTCATCTTAGACATCTCTATCCAAATTTACATTATCCCACTTCTTCTTTTTTAAGTTTATTGGTACATTTTAGGTATACAATATAATGACATTCATCATTGGAGATTTGTACTTTTACATAATACATCTTTATTCTTATTTTTTCCCCATTCCCCTGCCCTCCCTTCAACCTCTTCATCCCTCCCTATTTACAGATTTTGTATGGATTTAATATAAGAAAAAAAATGATCCCACTACTTTCTGATCCCACTACTAATTGTTTTAGCTGTAGGTAGTCTTTAAAGCTGAACATTAAACTTGTGCTGTATTCAGCTAATTACATTTTGAGGGTTTGTGCTTAGTTTTTTCCAACTTCAACCCTCCCACTAAAGGAGAGAAGATTCTCCTTCAGGATAAACTTAGAAGCCTCTAGATTTCTTATGCATTTCTAGAGATGAGAATTTAAATTTTTAAGCTCACTGTTTTCCTTTATTAGCTTGCCCAATGATTCTAAGAGCAACCAGACAGAATTATTTCTTTCTCTTCCAAAAATGTTCAAAATTATAGCACACAGAATCACCAAATTTCTTCCATATCACAGAAAATTAAGATAACCACATAAATTTAGGTTGAATATTATTTTAAATAGTTCACACCATGGACTCTCAGTACTTTGTATATTATCAGAAGGAGAGACCACGGCAATTTTAGTTCTCAACAAATTAGAGATCCAATTCCAGGAACTACTGAGCCAATTAGATAAGTTCATCCTAACAATTCTGTTTCTCCACCTCTACTTGCAGTTTCAAAATTTGCATTATTTAGTGTTCTCTAGAGAAGCAGAATCAAAATAAAATATATGTGTAATTATTCATAGAGTTTCACTGGGTAGGCTTACAGCATTCTAGGCAAGAGAGCTCAAAATAGCCATCTGCATACTATAAAACTAAAGGATCCATAGTTTCCCAACCCAGGGAGACAGAAGCTGCAGAACAAGAGCAATCAAGGATGCAACACCAGCCCAAGGTTCAAGATTGCAGGAGAGTCACTGTTACAAGTCTGCATTGCAAGGGGGAAGAAAGTGAAGACCTGAAGATACATATCCAAAAGTGATGTCAGCAAAAGTGACTGACGAAAACTGGAACTTCTCAGAAAAGGCAAATTTGTTCCTCTTTCCCCCTTTTTTCATTCATTAAGTTTATCAGTACATTTTAACTATACATCCTGATCACATTCATCATTGGGAATTTGTACCTGTACATGATACATCTTGGTTCTTGTTTTTTCCCCATTCCCCTTCCCTCCCTTCTCCCCATCCACCTCTCCCTATTTACACAAGCTTTGTTTCCATTTTTCCTTCTTTTCTCATATTTTTCCCTTCTTTTCTTTTCCCTACCCCCTCTCCCTACTTCCCCTTCCCTTTTAGACCTTTTCTTATTTCACATTATCTACTACACATTTTGGTTCTTTCCCTTTTTATTTCCATTCAGGCCTCAATCCTATTGGTTGGTACCACACACCACTGGGCTGGATCTTCTCATCTCAATTTAGTCAGTTGCACACAGACACACAGACACACACAGACACACACACACAGAGAGAGAGAGAGAGAGAGAGAGAGAGAGAGAGAGAGAGAGAGAGAGAGAGATCTGTTTTAGTAATCTGCCAGGCATTTCTTTTTTGGAGGGGTACCGGGGATCAAACTTGCTGGGCAGGCAGTGGTACCACTGAGCTAAATCCCCAGCCCATGCCAGACATTTCTTAATCTATTAAATTTGACATATGATATTTAACAGCCAAGACTCTCAGATCACATCTGAAATTTTTAAACACAGGTCACAGGATATGTCGGGGCATATGGAGTATATGGGTGGGATTGATATTTGCAGACCCATTATTCGTGGCAAGTATGTCTTCTCCTAGAAGATAGTGCTTGTAGCAGGACCTAGAAAAGAATGGATCTCTAAATGAGCCCACAGGAAAATGTAGAAGTTTCTGATTCTGTATTCTGGATCATGGTCAGTAAACCTGTCTCCTATCCACTGGTCTGACATCTCAAAATAGTCCTGCACAATCTCTGGTTTCACCATAGTTTTGCAGATTTCTACTTCCATATGAAAGCTCCCACAGAGGCACTTATCTCTATGTATATCTGCTAAGCAATTGTCTTATAAGCTGGAGACCTACTGTGTCATCTTATTGACAACATTGCTGCTTTTTCTGATTAAGACTGGCATCCCTTAAAGACTAGTAGATATTATATATTCTTTAGAGTGAGTTAAACCTCTCAATAATCTTATAATTACTTTTGTCTTCTTTGGTAAGATTTTCTCACTTCTCTGAATTATTGTTTTTGATCTCAGTGAAAATTTCTTCTCTGAAACAAGAGAACTATCTAATATCCAAGGATTGGTTCCCATCACATTATTTTCTCAGGAAAACAGCAGCAATGAGAATGTGGGCTTAGGTTGTTAGCTGCAATTACTCAGTTTATATAAAAGATGCCTGAAGTATAACTCCAAGGCCCTTCATGACACTGAGTGTCACCATGGAGTTGCTTCATGTGTCTGTTTACTCAGCAATAGCAATAAAACACACAGAATATCACTCAGGAATTAAACCTGCCCTGAGGACTGTTGAAATCCCAGGTTGAGGGCAGAGAAAAGTAACTCTGAAAAAAAAAAAAAGAAACAGGAAAAAAAGAGACAAATTTGTTACTGCTTAATCCTTTATTTCTCTATGCATTCAAAATATTTTAAAGTTTATTGATGCACAACTGTTGTATATAAATGTACAATTTTACAATAATGTCAAAAAGTATGAAGCTATCACCACTAAAAAAATGAAAATTTCCATAAATCCCTAATATTTTCTCATGTTTCTTTGAATTTCATCTCTCTGTTCATACTGTCACAAGACAACAGTGTGTACAAATTGTATTGTCACTATAAATTAGTTTATATTTTTAAGTATTTTATGTAAGCATAGTCTGGTTATATATTTTTTTAAAAACTCACTGCTATGATCTTAAGAATTACTCATGTTGTGGGTATTGATAGTTTGTGTCTTTATTTTATTGCACTTAAAATATTCCATGTAACATGAGCTTGACTCACTTAAGAAATATTTTGGTGTACAGTCTGCTATTGGGATTTATCAGAATGTCTTACAGCAGATACCTGGAAGTTTTTTATCCTGCTTAAATAAATAGTTTATATTGCTCTGGACTAATCTTTTCTTCTGAAATTTCCAATATTCTTTCAGAACCTGGGAGTATACATTTATTTCAAAGCTGTGTTTTCAGCTCTAGAAGATTAATATCAGTATTTGTAAGATTGTTTATTTCATTCACTGTCAAAGTAATGCTTTTCTCTTTCTGAACATTTGCAGTGTATCTTTAATAGCCATTTTAATGTCTCTGGTTAATATGTCCATTATCCATATCACTTTAATCTGCTTCAATTAAGTAGTTGATTTATTTTGTATGGATTGAATGTCCTTACTTCTTTTCATGTTTACTATTTTTATATAATCCCAGACATTGAATATTCTATATTAGTTAATGCTAAATGTTTAGTTTTCTTTCATTATTGCTAGGCTTTGTTGTAGAATTGTTATGATATCAGGAATTTTTTTTTTTTCTTTTGTACCGGGGATCGAACTCAGGACCTTGCGCTTGGCGAGGCAGGATTCGGAACCACTGAGCTAAATCCTTGCCCCGGGAAATGATGTTTTGATACTTAAAGGGTTGCTTTTAAGCTTTGTTTATAATGTCCAACACCATCTAGGTTACTTAGGTGTCACTGTAGCAATATAAGCCAATACCTGTCTCAGCACTTCGCTCGATGTTTTTTAGGTAAGGAGATATTTTCACTCCACGCATAAGCATGTGAACTATTTGAATTTTCCATGAGCTCTAAGGTATCTCTGTGTGCTTCGTTTTAGTGACTCTTTCCCTGGATTTGTTTCTTTTCATTATGTTTTTTTGGTATTCAGGTAAAGACTTGAGAGGAACGCTGGATCTCGAGTTGTCTGCAGTTTTCTCCTCTCGGACACTCTAGAAAGTTATCTCTAAACACTGGAATTTATTTAAGCTCTGAATCTGTTCTTCATTTTGGAGAACCACTAGTCTGTAAACTCTCTGGAGAGTTAGCTCATTCAATTCTATGGCTCATATCTCTTTCTCTCAGGAGTTAATGTCTCGTTTGTTGTTTAATTTCTGAAAGCTCTCATTTCATATGTTTTCTCTACTTTGTTCAATATTTAAGGTGAGTTGGTAACTAGATTTCATTTTCTCCCATCATGGAGAGAGGTGGTATTCTGAGCATTATTTTTAAAAATTAATTTCTCAAGTATCTCATTTATTGGTTAAGCAAAATATACTTTTCAAGAAGCAAAAACATTTCACGTATATTTTCCTACTCCGAAAACTGTAAAGTCAGGAATTTTAATAATGGCTGAGCTTATTAAAAAATCAGTAAACTATATTAATCAGTAAAACACCACACATTTTGTTAGTAAATTCAACCAAATATCCCTCTAGAGAGAAATGATAGGAAACAAGTGATATTTATGCATAAAAACCTGAATTTCCTAACATTAAGCTAAAGAAGCTAGATAAAAAATATAATATTACGGGAGACCATATTTGTACGTATAAAAAAAAAAATATGCCAAAGAAACATTTACCCTTGACCAATTCTGGGAGGAATATTGACTTCCACAGTTAAAAATCCTCATATAACATTTAACCCCTTCCAATGGTAACAGGAGGTGGCTATTAAATTATTAGAGCTGTGCAGTATGTAATAAAGCTTATTTTATGTGGCTATGATTTGATACTTCTGTATAAATGGATCCATGAAGTTTAAACTTGTGTTTTTTAAAGATCAACTCTATTCTAATAGCAATACAATTGGAAGTCACATTTATCTCATACCTCAAATAAAGAATGGTGATTAAATGGAGCATGGTCTCACCTTCTTGGATGCTAGTAACATTGTATTTGTAGATATGTCTTACAAACATTTCAACTTAAAGGATTTTGTTGTGTTTTATTCACAGGAAAGGATTTATATCTTATTTAGTCAAATTTATGAATATTTGATTTTCTAAAAGTCTATGTATTTTTGTATTCTTCTAAAATATTATATAATAATGTTTCATAATTGAATTTAAGTGTGATCTCAGATATATTTTGAACACATGTGAGAAACTATTTCTTTTTATTACAGTTTTGTTAATGTTGCCAAAGGAAACTTAGCTGGCTCCAAACCATTTCTTTAAAGAATTCGAAATACCACATTGTCATTTACAATCTTATTCAAAATTTCCCACTAAACATAACTACATGCAATGGATAAATTTTATTTTCTTTGAAGGCATATAAGAAATCAAACTATATTGAAGAATTACTGTCCAATGACCCAAGAATACACAGATCCTCACAAAGGTGGTGTATGATGGGGTTGGGATAATGCTCAGTAGGATCAGGCCCCATAGGCTGCAGACCCCAGCCTAGTTGTTAGAATGATCTATAAGTGCACTTATAATTCTGTCTGGAAGAGGATGCCATCATCCTAAATATCAAAGTATTTACTACAAAGATTTATACAAATCTAATATTTGGCAGACAATAAATAAACTTCAGGAATATAAGATATAATGGGATGGGGGCAGTGGATTTAGCTCACTGGTTCTGCCACCTGCCTCGCAAGTGCAAGGTCCCAAGTTCAATCCCCGGTACCAAAAAAAAAAAAAAAGATATAATGGGAAGAATGAAATCAAGGTAAGGAATATATCACAGGGTCAGATAAAAGGGCTGAAAAGCAAGACCAGACCAGGCCACAACAAGCCTTTATTAGGGGAACAGATCTGCTGGGCTGTCTCTGAACAAAGGAGAGACAAAAGCAATATGGCTGGAGCAGGGAGAATCTTTTATAGAGACTGAGGTGGGGCTTGTAGGGGCTGAGGTGGGGTTGAGTAAGGTAGTGACTAGGGAATGGAGGAGCCAGTGACGTCAATAGGTGGTAGGAGGTGAGTATTAGGTTACTCTCTAGGCGGGAACAGGGGCATGCTGGGAAGAAGGGTTTGTTCTTTGGTGGGAGCAACCATCTTGGCATGATGTCACACAGGGGAGGGGGCAAGGCACCATAGGAAGAGGGCAGCTACTATACACAATAATTGCTGAGGTAGTGGGAGACCTATCATTCCAGGCTTTTGTTTTATGATAATTGGGTGAAGGTCTCTTCTTCTGGAGCTGCTTCTTGCTGACAAGGGGTGAAAATTGGGGCTAGACGTGGATCTGATGAGACCCATGGCAAGTGGGGACCTCTTCCTTTTGTTGTAGTGGCTGGTACGCTGCCATGATGAATTCCTTGACTGTCTGGCTGGTGAATGCCCTCATTCGTTCCTGCAAGAAATTTTGAAAACAGCGAACCAGGCATGGTCCAAAGCAGAGAATTAAACAGATAATACTGAGGGGTCCCAAGAATAGTAATAGCCAGGGGAGCCTAGAGCTCCAGGAACCAAATGTACCCCACCATTGATTAGTACCTTGGAGGGGCATATCTATCTGGCCCATTGAGTCTTAAGTCTTTTACATTTGACATGCAATTTTTTTTCATTATTTACATAGGTTTTACAGAGACAGCTGGATGTTTAAGGGCTCATTTGTTATAGAAGAGACTGTTATAGAAGTAAAAGATCATATCTCATGATCTAAGGGCCCATGTGTCATGTCATTGCTCTTAGAGAATGAGTGGAAAAGTGATAAACACAATTTATATAATCTTTATAATCTTTTTTTGGAATATAAAAGGTGTATGTAACTGAGAAACTGTCTTTTGGAGGCCAACATACAGATGAATGTAGTGTAACTATGAACCTGACTTGTCCTTTAAATTCAAAGCCATGAAAACACACATTTTAGGTTGATAGTTCCAGCAAAGTCATGGAATAGTTGTGTAAAAGACAGTTTTATTCCTGTATCTCTGTTTTTGGAGGCCTCCTAGATATATTTAAAAATAAAGAAAACTGATAACCTCAACAAGGACACTGCCCAATTTAAGGAGATCAAATATAACATAAAAGGCTTGATCTTTTTAGACATGGGTAAGTATCCAGGAAATATGAGCACAATGATAGAAGAGGCATCATAAACAGAGAACAAGGATGTACATTATTTTAAAAGGAACAAATCTTGTAGCTGCTTGGTATAGAAATTATCTTGACTATGGCTGACGAGCAGGTGATTTTTTCCCAATTTTTTTTTCTTTTTTTTTTTTTTTGATCACTACACAATAGTTAATTAGTTATCACAGAATCAGGAAAACACATCTAAAAAGAGAGATCTGGAGACCAGTGGTTTCTAGGATTGGGTACCTGTAAAGAACTTCTTTTAATTTCTCTGAAAAGAATCTATACACACTTGTAGCTAATTCATGGTTTTCCCTTCTAATTAGTCCACAAAGTTTTGGCTTTTATTTTATTTTATTTTATTTTTTTGAAATGGCTGTGTCATGAGTGAACCAAAAGATTTTTATGGATGGGCTATGTCTTAATTTTTCTGAAGTCTAGCTTTATTTTTATGTCATTATTTTATACCTCTTTTGTTTATTTTTCTGCCAGGTGTTTAAGACCAAGTTAAAGTGAGATCTGTGTCAATCAATATGAGCCTCTTGTTATCTATCAAGGTCAGTTAAGTCTCCCCAGGCCATTACTTTGGAATCATGTATAGTGCCTCTCTACTCCTCTGTCAGTGTCAGCCATCAGGATGGGTCATGGCCTTGCTTGACCAAGTTGCTTTCAGTGAAAGCATTGGAGATTTTTTTTCTTGGTGACCCTCCTTTGGCACACAGTATATTGTCCTCTGGTGTCCAGCAATCTCCCAGTTTAGGAGGTTGACTGACTTACCAAAGATGTAGGACCCTGTAGAGAAGGTTCCCTCATGTCCTGGATCTTTGTTGACCTTGAGATGCCAGGGCCAAAATATTGGCTGTCCTCATAGCCCAGTTACCTTTTAGTTTTGGTCTCCAAACTTTAGTTGTTGAATACCCAGAAAAGAAGATCAATTGAGTTAGCATTGTAACAAGAGTAATGAACTTAACTATTATAATTTTACCTGAATATCAAGCATTTTGGAATTTAAAATATAGAGTACTGTTACTGTTATCAGTCATGGTTGTTTTTTAGTAGTTGAGTTCCTGTGGAATATTAACAGAAAAAGAGCCACAAATAATATTTTAACATGACAATTATGATGACTTTACCTTTGTAACACATTTAAATGTCCATCTTGATATAAAATAACCATTGTTAAACATACTCATTTTTTAAAAATACCAGAAGTTTTTATCTAAATTATTTAAAAAATAAATAAATAAATTATCTTTTGATAGAATATCATCTAAAGAAAATATCTCAGCCTATAAATGTATCCATTATCATAAATAGCTCCAGCTGGAGTATATGAAAAAAGCAAATACCTGAATCAAAAAGGTTATTACCATAAATGAATATTAGAAAACTTGTACAGTCAGAAAGTATAAATACATTTGGCACACCAGAAAAAATAAACCCTTGTTATTGTTGGATTTTTTACAAGATATTTAGTCCTTTAAAAATGACCAGTATAAGCATACCATAGTAGCATATTTAGAATTTATCCCTTTGATGACAATTGCTATAAATAGTATAATAATATATTTAAGTAATATTTATTGATATAAGTCTTTTATAAGGCTATGAAAACTATCGGATCAGTCTGTTGTCAGACAAAAACTTTTGAGGTCCCCCAGTGAACAAAGACTGGAAAATATTTCCATGAGGCTGCTCCTCTGAGCATGCCTTGAACTTAATAACCTTTATCTATAAACAAAACAGCTGCATGATTGTACAAAAAACAAAGATATAAGACAATTTATAAAACTAGAGTGCACTCAAATATATTTAGCCCAATGGAATTAAAATATCTTTATAATTTTAGGTTTATAATTATGAATAAGACTATTTAAAACTTTTTATGTCAATTAACAGAGATTTCTTGTAGAATTCGAATCAGAAGGAATGAAAACTCTATTCCTGTAAAACTTTTATAACAAACTTAAAACCAACAAGCAAACATATATGTTTCCTTCACAAATCACTTTTGCACACCTTCTTGACATACCTAGGCCTTTTGGTCTTGTCCTTTTAACCAGACAAACATATAAAATCCTTTTATATCAAAAATATATATTTTACTTATAACTTTTTAATATTTTGTCTCCAACTCACTATAAACCTTTTTTGAGGCAGAGAGTCATATGGTCTCTGCAGCCTCTATCTGCCTAGCCTAGCTGAGGGTACCATTGTGGGAAATTTTTTGATATAGACATCAGGATTAGAGAAGAAGAAGCCTAAGCATTTTTTAATTTGAGAAAGATCAAAGAAAGAGAATGGCACATGTACTCTAACAATGCTCTTGGTCCCAGCAACCTCTCAGAGAGGCATCTGTGTGGGTGGGGCCAATGTGAGAAGGTTAGGTAGGGAGAACAGGTGTGAGATGGTGGGGATGGGAGAGGAGGAGGTAAAGGAGGGTCACAAGATGGTGGAGAAGGGCCATGTGGTGAGGTGGAAGGAGATAAAGCAAAGGTACAAGATGGCGGCAGAGGAGGAGGGTCACAAGATGGTGGGGGAGAAGAAGCACAGGATGAGGTTGAAGGGTTTAGAGGGTTATAAGGTGGAAGAAGTATGAGTGGTGAGTGATCAGCTGGATTGAATGTGTTGGAATCAGAAGGAGTGGAATCTGGAAGGGTGGGAGTCGAAGCTCGGGCTGGGAGTACTTGAGAAGGAGAACAGGTTTGACAGAGGGAGGGTCGAGAGCACAGGTAGAAAAAAAGCTTGTATGTAAGGGACTTCTGACCATTTGCCATTGCCCTGACAGAAGTTGTGTAAATTACACAGTATGTTAAAATTGAAAGTGCCATTTTTGGGCCATGGAAACCCATTATCTAATTTATACTGGGGCCAAACCTGATTACAATAGAAAACAAGTCTTTTTGGATTTAAGTCTGGTCCCAACAATCTGAGGGGTTTAAGTTGTGCCAGGAGGCAGCCCAGAGGTTTTGAGGGAGGGGGTTTGGATTCTTGGCCCCCCATGTTAGAGCAGGTGAGGAGGAGGCAGCTCCCTAGGAGAAGGACAAATGGGAGAAGCGTCCTTGTCTCCTTTGACAATCTCTGAGTGAGTCTCCCAGAGGGAGAGAACGAGAGGAGCCAGGCTGATGGGATGTCTCCCAGGGGCACGGTTCTGGGCCCAGTGGCTGTGGGGGTTTCTCTGACCAAGCATTTGGATTTCTGAGAAGTCCCTGGAGGGAGAGAGAATGAGACAGAGAACCTGACAAGAGGGAGGCTGAACTCCCTACTCACTCAGACATTGGTGACTGGTGTGGATGTGTAGCGTCAGCAATGGCAAAGGTAGAAAACCCCAGAGGGTCCTGGCTCAGCAGATATGATCCATCCAATGGAGATGACCAAAAGGTCAATCAACCCCTTCCCATGGGGGATCGTTCATTAATGGACCATCTACCATCCGAGTCATGGCATCAGAAATGTAAGGTAAAAGGCCTGAAAACCAAGACCAGACCAGGCCACAACAAGCCTTTATTAGGGGAACAGACCTGCTGGGCTGTCTCTGAACAAAGGAGAGACAAAAGCAATATGCCCATATGGCTGGGGCAGGGAGAGTCTTTTATAGAGACTGGGGTGGGGTTTATAGGGGCTGAGGTGGGGTTGAGTGAGGTAGTGACTAGGGAATGGAGGAGCCAGTGACGTCAGTAGGTGGTAGGAGGTGAGTATTAGGTTACTCTCTAGGTGGGAATGGGGCATGCTGGGAAGAAGGGTTTGTTCTTTGGTGGGAGAAACCATCTTGCCATGACATCACACAGGGGAGGGGGCAAGGCACCATAGGAAGAGGGCAGCTACTATACACAATAGTTGCTGAGGTAGTGGGAGGCCTATCACACAGAAACAGAATTACACAGGCTGTAATTATTAGCTTTCTTTAAAGAAGTTAACAAGCTTTAGCATAACTCTGCTCTGTTCAGAATTAAAATATAAGAGAATTGCTGCAGAGAAATGATTGCTGTACAAGGTAATCAAGTGAGAATTTTGATTCTGAAAAACACAATAACTAAAATCAAGTTTTAAAATACTGAGCATAGTAAAAATTTAGGCATAGATAAAAGACTGATTTGGGGGGAATATAGTTCAGAAGAAAATACACAAATGAATAGAAATACCTGCAGGAATGATACTTTTTTTTGAGACAGAGTCTCACTAAGTAGTTCAGGCTGGCTTTGAACTCACTATATACTGCAGGCTGGCTTCAGACTTGGGCTGCTTCTTCTGACTCAGCTTCCTGAGTGCTGGGATTAGAGGCATGCACCACCATGGCTGATAGGAATGTTTTCTTAAATATGATTATGTTCATTATTTTCAAAGAGATTTTTAAGATCATGGTGTCCTTTGTGACCAAATCTTATAGAACTTTATATGTGCTTGTGTATAGAATTGGAAAATTTTAAATTCTAAGTTTTACAGAAAATGTTAAAGATCCAAGGATAGTCCATATATTTTAAGAACACATGAGATTAGTAGGTCTACTTAAAATATGATTTATTTATTGTTTTTTAAATGTATTAAATTCTTTTATTGGTACATTGTAGGTATACAACACAATTACATTTCTCATTGGGAAATGTATCTTTAAATAATGCATCTGTGTTCTAATATTTTCCCCATTCCTAGCCCTCCCTTCATGCCCTCCACCCTTCCCTATTTACAAAGACTTTATTTCCATTTTTACCATTTCTCATCATTTTTCCTTTCCCTTCTTTCCTTTCCCCCACCCCTACCACTACCCCTAACCCTTTGGACCTTTTCTTCCTATTTTGTATTATCGATTATTCATTCTAATCATTGGTACATTTTAGGCATACAATATAATGGCCAATTATACAATATAATGGAAATAATGACCAATTATACAATATAATGGAAATTTGCACCTTTACATAGTCTCTCTTGGTTCTTACTTTTCACCCTTGCTGAGCCCTCCCTTCAACCCCTCCAGTCCTCCCTATTTACAAAGATTTATTTCCTATTTTTCCATTTTCTCATATTAATCCCATTCCCTTCTATTCTTTCCCCTAGCCTTCCCACTTCCTTCCCCTTTGCCCCTTTTCTTCCTGTTTCACATGACCCATTATACATTTAGTCCTTATTTACACTTTCAGTTTCTCACACCAGAGAAACTATTTGGTATTTATGTATGTGTGTCCTATTTATTTCACTTAAGAGTATTGCCTCAATGTGCATCCACTTAGCTATAAATATCTCTAATTTCTCAATTTTTACGGCTGAGTAGTACTTCATTTTATTAAAAACCCACATTTTCTTTATCCAGTCTCCAGTTGATAGGCATTTGGGCTGTTTCCAAGTTTTAGCTATTACAAACTGTGCTGCTATGAACATGGGTGCACATATATCACTGTGGTATGATTCTTTTAATTCTTTGGGGAAGATCCCCAGCAGTGGAATAGCGGCGTCAAATGGGATTTCCAGTCCTAGTTCTCTGAGGTATCTCCATACTGATTTCCACAGTGCTTGCACCAGTCTACACTCCCACCAGCAGTGGAGCAGGGTTCCTCTTTCCCCACAGACCCACCAGCATTTGTTATTGGTTGATTTCATGATAGAAGCCATTCTTTCTGGAGTGAGGTGGAATCTCAGCATTGTTTTCATTTGCATGTCTCAAAAGACCAGTGATGTTAAACATTTTTTCATGTATTTATTTGCTATTTCTACTTCTTTGTCTGAGAAATGTCTGTTCATTTCAGATGCTCATTTTTGGATTGGGTCTTTAAATTTGGGAGATCTGATCTTTTTAAGTTCTTTATAGATTCGAGATAGTAAACCTTTGTCTGAGGAAGAACAGGTGAAGATTTTTTCCCACATTGTGGGTTGTTTCTTCACACTGCTGGTGGTTTCTCTTGCTGTGCAGAAGCCTTTTAATAAGAAGAGTTCCCACTTGTTGATTGTGCTAGTTCCTGGGCAACTGAGGTTTTGTTCATAAAATCTTTTCCTACACCGATGTCTTCAAGAGTTCTACCTAACCTCTGTTCCAACTGGTTCAGAGTTTCTATTTTAATATTTAGATCCTTAATCCATTTTGATTTTAGTTTAGTTCATGGTGAGAGATACAGGTCTAGTTTTAATCTTTGGCAAGTTGAAGCCCAATTTTTCCAGCACCATTTATTAAAGAGGTTATCTTTCCTCCAGTGAGGGTGGTGTTTCCTCCTTTGTCAAAGATGAGATGGCTGAGTGTGTCTGGCGTTGTTTCTGCATCTTCTAATCTGTTCCACTGGTCCTCAAGTCTGTTTCTTTGCCAGTACCATGCTGTTTTTATCACAGTAGCTTTGTAGTAGAGTTGCAGGTTGGGGATTGTGATACCCCCTGCCATATCTCTGTTACCTAGAATTGCTTTGGCTATTCTGGGTCTGTTCTTGTTCCAAATGAATTTTTGGATTGTTTTTTCAAGATCTATGGAGCATGTTGCTGGGATCTCACTTGGAATTGCATTAAATCTATATAGCAGTTTTGGAAGTATAGCCATTTTCACTCTATTAATCCTTCCTACCAAGGAGCAGGGGATGTCTGTCCATTTTCTGATATCATCTTCAATCTCTCTTTTCAGAGTGCCATAGTTTTCAGACAAGAGGTCTTTGATTTCTTTTGTTAGGATGATTCCTAGGTATTTCAGTTTTTTGGATGCTATTGTGAAAGGAATTATTTGCCCTATTTCTCTCTCAGTGAGTCTGTCATTGGTGTAGAGGAAAGCTATTGATTTTTGTGTGTTGACCTTGTAACCAGCTACTTGACTGAATTTGGTTATTAAGTCTAGAAGACTTTTGGTGGAGTTCTTGGGGTCTTCTATATAGAGTATCATGTCATCTTCAAATAATGACAATTTGACTTCTTCATTTCCTATCTTTATTCCTTTGATTTCTTTCTCTTGTCTAATTACCGTGGCTAATGTTTCCAGAACTATATTGAACAAGGGTGGTGATAGTGGACATCCTTGTCTTGTTCCTAATTTTAGTGTGAAGGATTTCAGTTTTTGAGCATTTTGTATGATATTGGCTGTTGGTTTTTCATAGATGGCTTCTATCAGTTTGAGGTAGAGACCATCTATTCCAATTTTTTGTAGGGTTTTTATCATAAATGCATGTTGGATTTTGTCAAATGATTTTTCTGCATCTTTGGAGATAATCATATGGTTTTTGTCCTTGGCTCTATTGATATAGTGTATTACATTGATTGATTTGTGTATATTGAACCATCCCTAGATCCCTGGGATGAATCCCACTTGATCAGCATGTATGATCTTCTTGATGATCTTCTGCATTCTGTTTGCCAGTATCTTATTAAGGATTTTTGCATCTATGTTCATTAGTAAGATTGGCCTATAGTTCTCTTTTTCAGTTGGGTCTTTCTCTGCTTAGGGGATCAAGGTGATGCTTGCTTCCAGGAATGAATTTGGGAGTATTGCTTCCCTTTCAATTTCATTGAAGTGTTTAAACAGTAGTGGCAGCAGTTCCTCTCTAAATGTCTTGTAGAATTCAGCAGTGAAGCCATCAGGGCCCGGGCTTTTCTTAGTTGATAAGTTTTTAATTACATTTTCAATTTCATTGGTTGATGTGGGGTTGTTCAGAACTTTGAGGTCTTCTTTGTTCAACTTTAATAATTCATATGTATCTAGGAATCTGTCCATTTCTTCTGTGTTTTCCATCTTATTGGCATAGCGTTTCTGGAAGTAGGTATTGATGATCCTCTGGATTTCTGCTGGGTCTGTTGTAGTTTCACCCTTTTCACTCCTAATTGCATGCATTGGGGCCTTTTCTTTCCTTTTTCTGACAAGGTTGGCTAAAGGTTTGTCAATTGTGTTGATTCTTTTGAAGAACCAACTCTTGGCTTCATTGATTTTTTTGTATCTTTCTCTTAGTCTCCATTGCATTGATTTCTCCCCTGATCTTTATAATTTCCTCCCTTGTGTGAGCTTTGGGGTTGTCCTGCTCTTCTTTTTTCTAGAAGCTTGAGGTTCAGCATCAGGTTGTTTAATTGGGCTCATTCTGTTTTCCTAAAAAGCATATTCACTGCTATGAATTTCCCTCATAAGACTGCTTTCATTGTGTCCCATAGATTCTGATACGTTGTATTGTCATTGTCATTTAATTGAAGGAACTGTCTGATTTCTTTTTTAATTTCTTCTGTGACCCATTGGTTATTCAGAAGTTTGTTGTTCAATTTCCACGTGTTTATGAAGTTGTTTGAGTTTCTTTTGCTATGGATCTCCAATTTCATCACACTGTGGTCTGATAATATACAGGGGATAACTTCAATTCCTTTGCACTTACTTCAACATGTTCTATGTATGAGTATGTGGTCTATTTTTGAGAATGGCCCATGTGCAGCTGAGAAGATTGTGTATTCTGATTTTGTGGGGTGGAAGACTGTTTAAACATCTGTTAAGTTCATTTGTTCAAGAGTTCAATTGAGTTCTAGTATTTCATTCCTTATTTTTAGTCTAGTTGATCTATCTATTTGTGACAGTGGGGTGTTGAGGTCCCCCACTACAATTGTATTAGTGCTTATATGACTTTTCATGTCCATTAGTATTTGTTTTATATAGTTGGGTGCACTAGTGTTTGGTGCATAGATATTTATGATTGTCTTCTCTTCATCTTGGATTCTTCCCTTTACAAGGATGTAGTGTCCTTCTTCATCTCTCTTAATTAGTGTTGGTTTGAAATCTACTTGATCTGCCAAGAGGATAGCTACTCCTGCTTTTTTTGGGGTTTCTGTCACATGGAGTATTGTTTTCCATCCTTTAACTTTCAGCCTATGAGTTTCCTTTTGAATGAAGTGTGTTTCTTGTATGCAGCATATTGTTGGATTTTGCTTCTTGACCCATTCTGCCAGTCTATTTCTTTTGATTGGTGAATTGAGAACATTAACATTGATGGTTATAACTGAAATGTATTGACTTGTCATTGCCATGACTTTTTCTTTTTGTTGGGTTCTCCTCCTTTCCATTTAATTTCTTGTCATGCCAGATGGGTTCATTCTGCTTTGCTTCCTGGGGTTGTGATCCTCAATGTCTGTTACTAGAATATTGTGTAAAATTCTTTGGAGTGCTGGTTTGGTATTCATGAAGTTCCTAATGTACTCTTTGTCATGAAAGTATCTTATTTCTCCATCCATTTTGAAAGATAGTTTTGCAGGGTACATCAATCTGGGTTGGAGGCTGTTTTCTTTTAGGGCTTGGAATATGTCACTCCAAGCTCTTCTTGCCTTCATGGTTTGTGTTGAGAAGTCTGCTATCATTCTGATTTGCTTTCCTTTGTATGTGATTTGTTTCTTTTCTCTGACTGCTTGGAGAACTTTGTTCTTCTGTTGATTTTCTGGAATCTTAACAATTATATGCCTATGTGTAGATTTGTTTTGATCAAGGCTATTTGGAGTCCTATATGCCTCAATTATCTGTATGTCAAGCTCTTTTCCCCTGCTTGGGATGTTTTCTGCCATTATTTCTGTGAAGAGATTTTTTTATGTCATCTGCACTCTCTTCTGTTGCTTCATTGAGCCCAATCAGTCTTATATTACTCTTCTTTGCATCATCTAGCAGCTGCTGGATTGATTTCTCATGTTCCCTTATAATTTTGAAGCAATTTTTCTTTTCCTGGTCACTAATTGCAATCTTATATTCTACATCTGAAATTCTGTCCTCACATTGGCTCATTCTGCTGTGTAGACTTTCAGTGGAGTTTTTCATGTCCTGGAAATCTATTTGCATCTGTTTTATGGATTCCATTTGTTTCTTATGTTGGGATTCCATCATGTTCCTGGGCTCCTCTCTAGATTTATTGATCATGTCTTGCACTAGGGGCACAATTTCTCCTGTTATCTGAGAAATTATTTCTGATTTCATTTTTTCCAGATCCGCCTTTGTTGCCAGTTCAGTGGGTCCAGGTGGTTGGGTATCAGAGTGTTCCATCTCATTTCCCTTTGGGGTTACTGTATGTGATCTGGAAGTCTGGTTTTGAGACTTATTTATGTGTTTTCTCATTTCAACTAGGGCGGGGTGCTGTTAGTGCCTGCATGGATTACCTCCTCTGTGCTGGGTGAGGTGGGGCATTGACCGGGAGCAGCTGTAGGTATGGTGAGCCAAAAGTCCTTTTCTGTGGGCTGGGAGCAGTGGGAGGGATGGTGACCAGGATTCCCTTTCCTCTGGACCAGGAACAGTGGGACGATGGCTCAGAATCCCCTCCCTCTGAGCCGGGAACAGTGGGACTCAGTACATTGGTCTGGTGGTCTGGTGTCCTCTGCATCTTTGTAGTGTGGAACTAGGTGGCTGCCTGTCTGCATCAGCGTGATTCAGTGTCTTCCACGTGACTCAGGACCTCGGTTGGGCATGCACAGACCTTCCTGTGTGCAGCGGGCTGATTCGGTGTATTCCATGTGACTGGGGACCTCGGTAGGGCATGGGCAGACCTGCCTGTCTGCAGCGGGCTGATTCGGTGTGTTCTGTGCAAGTCAGGACCTCAGTAAGGCCTTAAAATATGATTTATTGTGAGGCTTTAGTAATTTAAAAACTGTGTCATTGCACCAGAATAATCATGCAAACAGTGGAAGAACACAAGGTTAAAGATATGTGTTTACATAAAATGTATGTGGACCAGCTGCCAAACCAGAGTACTGCCATGCTTACAATTACATGAGCCTCCTGAGACATTTCTAAGTATGGGGGAAAACCCAAAGATATTATTGGTCCCTGGACAACACCTCTTTTGTGTTATTAAAAATAAAGACAATTTAGAAATTTTATTATTATTGTTTTCTAAAAAATTAAATTTTAAGATTTAGGAAAGGAATGCATGTGTTAATTCAGGACTTGACTCTGGCTGCATGGAGCTGACAGTATTAGTATTATAATCTCATCTTCCTAGACTCCCTGTTGTACTTTTTTCCCACACACATTTCACTATGATTTCCATTTCTAATAGGTAGAGTGATAACATTCTTGAACAACTGGAGACCCTCCCATATTCAGAGAAATCCAGAAATTCCTAGGAAACTACATTTCCAGATGGCTCTAAAAGAACAACTTAATGAAAGGAAGGAATAAGTTTGAAACTTCTCTGTGGGATGTTGTCTGCCTTCTCACTCTCCTGAGGCATCCTTCTTTTTTCATTGCTGTCTCCCCTACATAATCTTGGAATCTCCCTGTGGCCCCTAGTTAGCAGATCTCTTGCACTGAGATCTTTATTTGTGTCTATTTCTACGAAATCTAAGAGAGTGTAACATTAAACCAGTTATCGATTTTCTTTAATTTCTTCCACTGCAGTGGGGGGAAAATACCACCCTCATAAATTGCTATGGGAATTAAATTAGATAATATATTAAAGATAATTGGCACAGAACTAGAAGTGTACATTTTATGAATGTTTGCTACTTCCTGTTGACCAAACCTTGAAGGATTTCATTAGTCAGGATTCTCCACAGAAAGAGAACCAGTAGGATATACACTGGTATATTAAAGGGTATTTATTATGGGAAGTGATTCAGGCCATGACAGTGGCTGAGAAGTTCGATAACATGCTGTCTGCAAGTAAGAGACACAGTTAAATTAGTGGTATAATTCACTTTGAGACTGGAGTCTTGAGAACCAGGAGAGCCTGTGGTGTAAGGCTCAGCCCAAGTTTCAAGGCCTGTGAACCTTGCATGCTCAAGTCCAAGCATAGCAGATTATGGGGGACCTCGCTCCAGAAAAGAGAGCAAATTTGGCTTTCCTTTGCCACTTTGTTTTGGCCCATAATGGATTGTATGTTACTTATCATATTAGTGAGAACAGACCTTTACCTACTGATTCAGAAACAGCCTTAAAGATACTCACAAAAATATTTTACCAGGTACAGGTATCTGAGCCCATCTTATCCCACTCAAGTTGACTTATAAAATGAACTATCATAGTGATAAATCAATTAGTTCTGGAGCAATTTATGTGCTATATCTATATATGTATATATAGATACATATTACCTATATTACGTTAGTATAATATATATTATATATTATATATATTATTTAGTATCCTCTCATGATTTATGTGATGTGCTGGTTTCCCTGTTATGTTAAATCATTATACTGCTTTTGATCTGTCTTAGTGTATTGGCTGACTTTCAGAAAAAAACCCACAATATAGTACTGTTATACTAATTTGATCTCTAATCCATCTAAATAGGACTTGATTTTACAAAACTGTCATGCATTTCTAACAAATGCATACAATTATTTAAAAGCAGGCAAAAATCAATTGTATGTTAGTTTTGTTCATCTGAAAATGTTATAAAAAGTGCTACAAATCCTGGAGATGCTTGAATACAAATGTTAAGAATCCCTGTATATTTTTGAAAGAATAATACTTTTTTAAAAATCAAAAGGCTCCAATTCAGATTTTTTGAAGTGCCACATGGAAGAGTTAGCCACAGGATTTGCTTTAAAGTCAATGATCCCCGCTGACTATAATGGGAATCCCACAGTTACAACCCCAGGAAGCTCTTTGCACATTTAGTTATGTCTGTAAAACTGCTTAGGAAATTTAGGTATTATTTCGCTTCAATAATAAAAATAATTTGGTGTTCTTAAAGGCCTTTAGTTCTTACCAAAAAGCACAGTGTAAAACAGTTTAATATAATTTTAAAGGAAAAATACCCAAATAATTGCATGTTATGACTTAGTTTTGTCACTACTTAAATTTATATTACATTAAAAAAAAACTGTGGTTCAATGACAGGAACAATTAAATGAAAACAGGCTCTAACTTGAAGACCTTGTTTATTTATGCATGATTCACAGTGCTTTTGAAATGTTATTTCCTTCACTTTTCTTTCTTTTGCAAATGAGAGTGCTCACAAGACACTGAAACATGACTTTAGAAAATTTAGAGAAAGGAGAAAAGATAAACCCCATATGTAAAATTTTTTCATTTATGAACAGTAAACTTTAAGTTATTAATATCTTATTTATCAAAAGTCTCATTCCTCTCCATTTTCACTGCAGTCCTCTATTTCTTTTTAGCTTTCTCCTTGCAACACACACACACACACTCACACTCAGACACAATCGCAAGCACACACCTACACTATGAACCTACAATGCAGGAACAAACGCTTTTGTCTCTGTATACTGTGGTAACAAAGAATGGCTTCTCTGAAGCCGAACTGCTCAAATTGAAACCACTTTATGGCTAATTAATGTCAATAATAAACTAACCTTTTTATTCCAATGTTTTCTCTGCTATGTGAAAGGGAGAAATAAGATGTATATTATAGCAATAATATGAAGAATCTATTTGTTAATGTGTGGAATAATGCCTTGTACAGTATAAGAACCCTAAATATAAGCTAATGAATCTGAATTACTCACATCTATATTTCATCTAGTTATTTTGTATTATGAATAACTTTACCAGAGCAGACTAGGAAGGAAGTGAAAATTTGTAAGTTAATCATGGAATAAAGCATTATGTTTGACACTATGTTGTAGATTCTGTAAGTATGCTGCAAAGTTATATTTAATAATATCCTTATTTTACAGAGAAATAAGTTAACAGTAGTTATATAAATTATAGAAGGCCATGAGCCTACTGATTAGTAGAGCTATGAATCAAACTTAGATTTTCTGGCAATATAGTAATCCTTCCCAAAACAGTTTTTAGACGCTGGGATAATTTTCCTGAAAAAGGGTCTTCATCTGAGACTTCTAAGGATAAAACACATATATTTTAAAAAATAAATGATAATGCTGGAAACAAATAAAATGAAAATTCAATAAAGTATGTCTGTGGAAAGGAGGCTATGTTTTGTAGAGATATTAGAAAAAAGAGCATAGTTAACATTTGAACAGGGAAATTTCTAGCCACTCTAGGAGCAGTGCAAAGAAAAGGAACTCTAAGAAGGCAGGCCTTGGTGAGAGAAATAGTGCATTTAAGTGTGTGGAAACCATTGTATGCAGTATTACTATTCTAAAGACATAGAGGGGTTTTGGGGGGGCTCACTGTGTTTTCTGTAATGAAATCTGCCTTTTGACATTCATTCATAAGGTGCTAATTAATTGTCAAGTGCAATGCATCAAAACAAATTGTGATACATTTATGGAACATTCTGCAGAATCTGAACATTATCTAAAATATATCTAAATAAGCCTTCCTCAGAGTCTTTGAAAAGACCTCCTTCAGTTAACTGTATTTGTCAATTTCCTTGTACATCATGAGGAAATACAAATTCATAAATTGAATAATAGGGTTAAATCCTATATTTTACAATAGGCAGCCTGTTCTGTTCAACAACCAACTCAGGCAGCCCTAAAAATATTAGAAGAAAATAAAGAGTGGAGGTGACATCATTTGTTTGCTGCAATATTAGAAGTCACTACTCCATTTCAGTCAAGTAAAAAAAAACAGATTAGGATTTGTGCTTGGTCCATCTATCCATTTCACACTTCTGATCAAAAGAAAGTTATAGGACTATATGGCATAACTGATGAGATCTTTCTAGGAAGAAAATGTATAGGTACCTTTCTAGGAAGAAAAGTCATGGCAGATCCACAGAGTTAATAATTAATAAAACTATACTCATTATGATGCATGACAAAGATCTACTGATCTTAGAACAGCTCAGGGAATTCTAAGAAAATCCAAACAAATCTGACCAATAAAGCATTCTAGATTAACTATTATAAATGCCTTGGTATAATTTCCATATTAAAATATGTGACCATCTATTAGGCAATTGAAGAGTTTCTCAGAATTTCTTGTTTGCCACAGTGCAGAATTAGCCTAAAAATTATAATATACATATCTCTTGGCTTCATAGTCTACTGAGTACTCATGATTAACTGTTGACAAGAAAAAATATAAATAGTATGACTACATTATATGACTTGCAATCTCCTTTAAAAATAGACAAGTACAGTACTTGCAATAGTAAAGTTTATGCAGCATGTTATAGGCTTTAAGGGAAGAAAAGCAACCATGATGGAAATCAGCATTCTGAAGGTGTTAAGAAACTGTTTCCTTGAGGAAACTTTATATAAAATTAAACTTTTTTCTTAGAATTTTCTAAGGCAAACCTTGGAGAACATTTTTTTTCTAGCTGGTACCATTCATGAAGTAAATCAATTCATGAAGAATAAGATCCCAGAGTGAATAAGTAATATTTTAAGTGGCAACATTGGAAGGGTGTATGGAGCTCATATATTCAAGGATTATGAATATGAAGTCATTAAGTAGTCTAAAAGCAATTTTAGCTATAATTATTACATCACAGAGAAATAAGATTTTCACATTCTGAAATTTATTGATTTTTATTCCTGGGCAAATTGATGCTTCTTTTCCAGATATTATAAATACTATTTCTACAAAAATGAAATATAGCTTATAACAGCTAAATTGAATATTTATACAGGATTTTCTCTTTACTTAAACAATAAAAATTGTGGTAAAACAGAATTTCTGCATTTCTGTAGCCAACATCTATTAGGCAAAGAAAAATGTGATCAGCAATTGTGACCCAGCGAGGTATTAAATTTGCAAGGTAAAACTAGAGAGAGAATTACTCAAATACAGAAATAATTCCTCCTTATAAAAATTGGACAAGTTACACTTTTTCAATATCAAAAATGGATTATTCTAAAGTGTTATTTCATTCTCTTATTGAAATATTAGAAAAATTAATGTTTAAATCCTTAAGTTCCAAATCTGAAGGGAAAATGATCCATATAATTTATCACCATTTGATACCAATTGAAATAAAATTTTAAGGAAATATTAATGTATCAAAGGACTCAGATTCTGGATGATACTGATAACTGTTTAAAAGAAAATGAGTATTTATGAAATACTTCTGGGGCTGGGTTAGTAGCAAAAAGGAATAAGACAGCAGGGCAAGATTTATGATCAGCATGAGAAAAGCCATTGATAGGAGGGCAATGGAAATATAATTGTACTAGATGGTCTAATAATAAAAAATATAATAAAAAGATCAAAGGTTTATGGACTCATCAAACATTTTGAAATGTGAGCAATTTGTATTATGTTAACCAGACAGGAAAAAATACATATATAATAATTTTTTTTTCCCTAGAACTTACAGAAATGCTCTTTCCTACCCAGGACAATTCTTAAGTGATACGTATACTAGGATATTGCCTGACAACCTGTTAACCTATTTAATCTCAAAAGGAAATTAAGGCAAGATTTATACTGGGGTAATTTAAACTGAGGTGTCAAGAAAGCATATATATTGTAGATATTTGAGATCAGAACTAATAGCATAGAAAGATCACGTAAGGTAATACAAATGGAGTAATCTCTTTTGCCACTTCTCTCCTCTCTCTCTCTCACACACACATATTACTAGTTTCTCACATATTACTTTTGCTTGATACATTATATATGTCATAACAGACATGTAAATAATTAGTATTAAAAATAACAAACTCCAAGAAAGCAATGATATAAAATATAAATAACTGAAATAAAAAACTCCAAAAGTCATGAAAAGTGAGTTAATAGCGGAAGATATATCAATTGCAAAAAAAAAGAAAATGAAAAAGGTTAATCCTCATTAATGATGTCTTCCAAATAAAAACTTTTTTAGATAAAATTTTACACACTTTTCATTGGCACAAATGAAGAAGCCTGACATTAATATATGTTGGAGATGTGGATCAATAAGATTCCTTAGTGTTTGCGGAGGAGTAGAAGTACAAAAACACTTGAGAAAATAAATGGGTACTATTTTTTAAATTGAGCATTCACATTTTTTGCCATCTAAAAATTATGTCCTTGGTAAAAAACAAGATAAATTTCAGCACAGTTGAACCAAAACACAAGAAAAGAATCCTTACAATTTTGCTTTGTTGGTGATATAAAAAATAATAGTCCTGAAATAGTCCATATGCTCATTGGCAGGAAAAATGTATACATAAATTGTATATTCACTCAACCACATACACTGAGTTCTTAACTTATGAACATTCAAGTTGTGAACTTTTACAGGTATACTGTATAAGACTTACAGATGTACTATATAAGACCCATTGTGTTGGATTGTGAATGAATCCGACTTATGAACGTTCTCCTGGATGGAACTCCTTACTAAGTCTGGGACTTACTGTATTGTATAGCAGAGGCAATTAATGGAAGGATATGTTGAAATCTAGAAACTTAACGTTGAATTGAAAGAAAAGAAAACCAGGAAGAGGAATAGAATATTTTGTTCAATGAAAACTAGCTCATGTATTCTATTTATCTATCTATCTATCTATCTATCTATCTATCTATCTATCTATATGTCTGTCTATATTTGAAATAGACAGAAAAATAAACAGAAAAGTAATTATGATATCCACAAACAGAAAACCTCTGAGGTTTTGATGGTAGACTGAATGGATGGAGAAAGTTCATGAGTAGATATAAGAAACAAGAATTTATAATTGTTTGGGAAGAAAGCCCATGATGAGAATCATTTCACAATTAATTTTAATTGAATAATGTACTCAGTGGTTAAAGTCAGAAATGGCCTTATATAGAGAAAATCTGTGATACCAAGTCTCACTGTGCAGATATTTAGGAGGTAAATATACAAGGAATAGAAAATTGGACTGGGAAACAATATTATTTGTCACTTTAATGTGTAACAACAGTGTTCTATATGAATATCTTTCCAGAGGTCCTCTCTTCACCATCATATAAATAGTTTTCCAGGCTTTTCTAGCTTCCCATTCCACATTTGGAAATTAACATAATAATCCCAATTTTCTTAGTTATTTGAAGCACTACACATAATTTTAGGATTGAGAAAATGTGGAACAGCACATTTCCTCAATGAATGGTAATATTACCATCCTTTATGATGGCAGATATTGCCTTCCATTAAAATTGTTTGGAGAAGATCTTCCATATTGAAACCAAGTGTTTTAGATGGATAAACAGATATTCTCTATTAGGTATGCTAATCATCTGATGATATCTTGAGATAATTATAGACACACTCATTGTTTATAAAATGAGTATCATACTGGATATAGCATTCTGAAAGTTATGTTTTTGCTCAACATTATGTTACTAACATTCATCCAAATTATGTTTTTAATTCATTTCATTTTTATGGCTATGTTAACAGCTCACTGTGTTAATATATGCAGATAAGTTTTTAATTTTAAATAGGCATTGATTTCTTTCAAAATATCTTACTATTAATGGCATTATTACTGTTGCAACAATTTTTCTTATTTGAAATTCATTCTCCTGAGTAATTTCCTATAGGATATCAGATTTAGAAGCTATGCATATTTTTTTCATATCTTTATCATATACTGTGATTTTTTTCCCAATGCTGTTCTGACTAGAAATGTGTATAAAATACCATTAACTCATATTTTCCCCCTTAATGTTTCACTAAGATTTCTTATTTGGTAAATTAAATGTGTATAAAATAATCCTAATTTGTATTTTCCTGATTGCTAATAAAGTTAAAACCTTTATTCAGAAATCTATTCACCAGGGCTGGGGATTTAGCTCAGTGTTTCCGTCACTTGCCTTGCAAGTTCAAGGTTCTGAGTTCGATCCCCAAGACCAAAAAAAAAAAAAATGTCTATTGGCCATAACTGTTTCCTCTGTGAAATTTCTGTATATTACTTTTGCCCACACTTCTACTATATATGTGTTCTCTTTGAACTTCTTATACAGGAGGTACAGAAACAGCCCAATGTCCAACTACTAGTGAAATATTGATACATTTAATTATATTAAAATTTAAAACTCCTTGTTATGACATCTTAAGAAAGTAAGATTACAAGACAAAAGCTGGCAGAATATGTTTGTAACACATATAAACATCAAAGAAGTGAATCATATTTAAGAAGATTTCTATACTGAATAATGATTTTAGATACTTTATTTATACCCCAGAGCAGAAAAATTTGAAGTACTTGGGTAAATTTGAAGTCATGGTTATTTATAGAAACAGGGTCAATAGTAGGATGAAGAAAGGGAAGAAAGTGTATAGGTAAGGAAATAGGAAAGGAGGGTAGGAAGAGGTGGGGAAGAGAGGGAAAAGCAGTGGAAGGGAGAAGAGGGAAGGAGAGGGAGAGAGGAAAGGGGGGAGAGAAGAGGAAAAAGGAGAAGAGAAGGGCTGAGATTAGAAGGGGTGGTTGGAGAAGAGAGGGAGAAGGCTAAAGAAATACAAGATGCAGTGATGGCTTGATATTGCAGTTGGAATTCAGAAGAAGACTGAAAGCAGATTTCCTTCTTCAGGAACTTTTGTCTCTTTCTCTTAACCTTTGTCTCTTGTCTCTTATTTCAATAAATAATTTGAATTAAGTTCTCTCACATTCTGGTGGGTAATCTTCTTTTTTCAACATTTACCGATTTAAATGTTAATGTCATCTAAAAATACCCTAGCTGTGATATCCCCTTAGTATTTGATCATACAACTGGGCATCATGCTCTAACAAAGATAATAATTTAGCCATCACATAGAGGAAAACTGTTTATCGGTCTTCAGCTAACTGAGTATCTAAATTTTAATTAGTCTGTACCACATTTGTCCAGAGATAGATTCATAGATTGTCAGGTTAATCAAGGGAAGATGTAGAAATGGTTCTACCTCTTTTCTCTACAAATACTTCCTCCTTCACAGCACATGGCACAGTATCCAATTAAGGCAGTGTAGGCTGAGGATTTTTCAGACTCATGTTTTCTCAGAAACAAATTTTTAAAAAAACTTTCAAATTCTGACTTCAAAAGATATTATCTTTAGTGATCTTTCCTAGTCACCTATTCATTTGTTCTAGCCTTGAGAAGAAAAAGACTATTTTTTAAAGATGATTTAAGTTTACAAGTATTTAAGTACTTGGTTTTGTTATTAGAATTGAAAGAAATATGGTGTTGAGACAAAATGATGAGTTTGAAATTACCTAAAAGTAGTTTGTTTTACATTTTTTGTCTTTTTTTAATCACATATTTGCTGAAATGTGGATATTCTCTTCACTTAGCCCCTCCAACATACACACACACATTCATGTACACATGCACACACACTTGGAATCAGATGGAAAAGAAATACTATGTCAAATATACAAAATGTTGTAAAAAAGATATTTGCTTTTCTTTCCTTACTTATAAGTCATAGTTTCTGTTGTGGAAGGCAAGTGCTGTGGAATTCAAAGATTTCAGAAAAATGTTATTTGTTTTGTAATAATGAAGATAATTTATATAAATTATTAATAGAAAGCAAGCTAGATTTAACTTATTGGTATAGTAGATAGCAAAAACCCCTGGCAAGATGAAAAACTGAAAGCAAACACAGGAATCATTCTTTGATTAAGGAAGAGAAAATGTGACACTTTCTTACAAGGCCATTGAATACCTTAGTTGAACATAGAGGAGTTTTTGTATCAGAAGGTTGGGAGAAGATAGAGTGAGATTATTAAATTTTAAACATTATTTTTTATATGCTATACTAGGAAAAAAACAGGCGGATGTACAAACAGGCTCATTTGTGTTTTCTGAGGTTCCAGCGCAAGTTAATTTCTTGAGAATGTGTTCATTAACTGTTCTAATTATTTTAATTGAATACAATAAGTGCATAATAACAGTTAGTTGAATTAATTAAAATAAGAATAAATGCACAAATTATCTAGAGATACAATATGTATTTTTTTCTTCTCTTACTTCCTTTTTTTTTTTTTTTGTTACCGGGGATGGAACTCCTGTCCTTGCGCTTGTGCAGCAAGCAGCGGAACCACTGAGCTAAATCCCCCGCCCTGTCTCCTTATTTTCTTAATGCTTGCAATCTCAGTTCAAATAATTTTAGTTTTAATTCTTTCCGTCCAATATTATAGCCCTCTGGGATCACCCCTGTTCATCATTCTTATGATTAGTTTTGATCTCTGGCCTCATTACTGCACATTGTGGTATATTTAATCACACTAGGTATTTATTTAGCCTGTAAACTTCACCTAAGAGATTTGGAAAGACAACATAAATTTAAATTCATAGTTTCTTTTTGTGGCAATTTGAGTCTGCTACAAGTTCAAGGGCTTTGTGTTATTTAATTTAGATTCTGTAATTACATATAATATCATTTTGCTCTGCAGATCTCTTTTGGTCTATTTAAATCATAAGTTTTAATTATTTTTCTACATAGTGAGTATCATAAGTTTTGTGTATTTAAAACTAACAGCAAATTGAAAGTTATTACAGTTAAGATATAGGTCACAAATTAAATAGAAGTCAAAAACTAAGGATTTTATGACTAAACTTTAAAATTATGTGAAAATTATTCAGATTCAGATTCATCTTGGATCACTACTGATTGATTATTAGTACTTTTTTGATAATTTAATAAAATTCAACTCATTTCTTCATTTTACTTTATGTGCCCACAGGGCATATTCTTATGTTCATATTTCTCTAAGATTCAGTGGCAAATGTTTCTTGTAAATTCATTCTTAAACTTAATTATGAAGGAACTCTCAAATCCAATCAACCCACTTGGTCTCCACTAAAATCCACTAGTCTCCAATTAAAGAAGACTAGCCCCTTTTCTATGGGGGATACATTCTGAGATCCTAGGTCAATGCCTGAAACCATGGATAGTAAAATTATTTATCTATGAAACATAATATATGTATATCTACGTTAAATGTGTATATATATATATATATGTAAAAACATATTTATGATAAAGCTTATTTTTAAACTAGGCACAGTAAGGGATTAACAAAATAATTATAAAAGTGTACATAATAAAAATTATATGAATAAGGTCACTCTAAAAATATTCTACTGTATTTTCACATTTCTCTTTAAAAAGGCATTTTTGTTTTTGCAGTACTAGGGACTGAATTTAGGACCTTGCACTTGTGAGGCAGGTGCTGTCCCAGTGAGCTAAATCCCTGGCCCCTTAAAGAAGGTATTTTGCAAGTATCTCTTTAGTGTATCCAAATTTCTAGCATCATTATTGTGTTTTGGTGCCATTAATATGCAAAATGAGGGGTTTTTTTTAATGTTTTAGAGTCTTTGGTATTTTCTTATTTATTTGTTTATCTAACTGTTGGTGCACATTGGCAACACAGATTGGTGAGGTTCATTTTGGTAAACTGATACTGTACTTAACATATCGCGCTCTTTTCCTATCATGTTCTCTCCCTCCCCCTTTGATCCTTATCCAATTGATCCACTTCCACAACTCCAAAATTTACCTCCTAGTTTCCTATCTCCTTCCTTTTTTCCTTTTTTCTTTTTTTCCTTTCTTCCTCTCCCTCTGCTTCTCTCTCTCTCTCTCTCTCTCTCTCTCTCTCTCTCTCTCTCTCTCTCTCTCTGTAGCTCTGTGTCTGAGAAAATGGAGTGTGTTTACATGAGATTCCATTATGCAATTTAGAATTTATGAATTGTCTATTTCTGGAATTTTTTTCCTTATATTTTTATAATATAGTTGACCTAGTGTAACTGAAACTGCAAAAGGAAGCAATATATAAAGGAAACTAATGCATTAGGTTTTATTCAATCTTCAATGTAAAATAAACCAAATTGTTAAAGGAAGTTCATGTCCCATTGTAAGGAAGAAGGAACCATGGACTAGAAGCTCAGATGCAAGCAAATTTATTTAAAATATATAAAGGCAAGAAAGTAAAAGATATAAAGGCAAAGACTAAAGTTTCTGCTAGCCAAGAGGGCATTCTGAGTAGGATACACATGAGGGCTCTTTGTCTAGGAGTTTTTAAGGGATTTAGAAAGGAGCTTGGGCCATTGTGTAAGTAATATAATCTCTACTCTATAGTTGATACATGTTTCTTTTAGAACACAATCTATGCAGTTTTCATGCAGTATCCATGAAGGTCTATGTGCCTTTGAGCCAATGGCTCATGTGATCATGCTCTAGGGAGGTCTTAGATAGCTGAGGGATGTCTGGCAAATATTGTGCAAGGTTCCTGGTGGGTTGTGATTCAGCAGACTCCATTTTGGGTTTCCCAATTCCATTGTGAGACTATCTGTCTCACCCATACCATTACAAAATTATGCTGATACCTGAACATCATTTGATAAAGTCAATTCACATAATAGTGATTTTAAAATAATTAAATAATATTTATTTCCTGGCTCTTTAACTTACAGTTAATTGCTGTGTAATCTATAAAATACATTTAGTTTATTCTTAATTGTGAAAAACTAGAAATTTCCCTAAAAGAAGGAATAAACAAGGTACCAAATTACATGATATGATATAAAATTATAATTGACTTTTACATTAGTGCCTCCACATAAAACAAGCATTTTATGAGAAATTACTTCTATTGTAAACTGGATCCTTGAAACTGTTTACTTTCTCTATAAATATTTATTCTTCAATTTGTAGACAATCTATTTTCATACTTTATAATCTTTTTCTATAAAACTGTCTAATCTCCAGTGTTTTGTTTTAATCTACACATTTCAGTTTTCATTACTAAATGTTCCACTTGGTTCTTTTTTGTAACTTGTATTTATCTTATCACTATATGCTTGCATTTCTTTAAATACTTATTCATCCTAATAGCAGAAGTCTTAATCTCCCTGTCTGGTAATTCCATCATCTATTTTACTTCTGAGTCTGCTTCTACTGACTAATCTTATTACAGATTACATTTCATGCTTCTTGACACATCTAGCAACTTACAAAATTATCAGCAATTTGTGACATCTTGGGATTGATTAGCTCATAGCTCCTCATTCACACTCAGTCTTATTAATTCTACATACATGGATCTATTCATATGCTACCACATCTCCAGTGTGCTCTGTGCAAATTCCTATTATTATCATAATCATTATTATTATTAGTTCCTTTCTAGAACAATACTTTACATGTTTTCTTTTTCAGACTTGCACTTAGTACAACTTCTATACTGTTATGGTTTATATTTAGATATCCACCCAAACCCTCATGTGCTCATGGGTAGGGCTTTTGGGAGGTGATTGGATCATGAGAGTGTGCTACTCATCATATTCATCAGTGGATTGGTCCACTGTATGTAGCTAAATGTGATGTGGGAAGTCCAGCCTGGTCTGGGGAGGTGAATCACTAGGGGGATGGACTGGAAGGTTCTATCTCCCTCCTTCCTCTCTTGATATCTCTGTCTGTTTTCTGCCTGCCATGACATGAGCTGTAGCCTCTGCCATGCCACCTTGCCTGGGAGACGGATGACTATGGGCTGAAATCTCTATCAACTGTGAACCAAAATAAACCTTTCCTCCTTTACCATGTGTGTGTTGAGTATTGTGTCTCAGTAATGAGAAAGTAACTAAGATATGTGGTCTCTTTGGGATCTTTTTCTCTACTCATAATTCCATAATATGATTCCAGGAAGAAGGAATGCAGAATCATGAGAATCGCCTCATTATTTTTCCTTTCTCATGAGTGTAGTCTCATACTTTAGTTGAACTACCTTTAGTTGAAAAATGAAACCATCTTTTCATATCTTTTGTGTAATTTTCTTACTTTTTAAGTAGAGAATGTGCTTGTAGAATAGCTAAAAATTTCCCAACACTTTAGGAAGCCCTTTGGAATTCTCAGAAAAAATATGTCTTGTTATGTTTTATGCTTTCAAAAAATAGAATGCTAAGTATTTATTTAAAGATAATGCTTTTTTTTGGTGTGGGGGATGGAACTCAGGACCTTGTGCTTGCAAGGCAGACAGGGCACCACTGAGGTAAATCCCTAACCTTAAAAATAATGCTTTTTAATATTTGAATTATGTAAAATTATTTCAAAAGTCATGTACTTATCCAAATATGTAGCATACATATTTGAGAACTTTGGCAGAAGTTGAGATTAATAATCAGCTTGTACCTCTTTTTAGCCAAACTAAAAGTCCATTGTCTATTATACTGTATGATAGAAAAAAGGGATTAAATACTGGTAGATTTTCTAGTTTCTTTAAAACACTAGACCAAAAAAAGGAAAGAGTCCCTAGTAGCTAGATTTTTAAATGTAACGTTCTGTAAAGTATCTTCATAAAAGGAGTGGCATAAAATATGTAGCAATCAATATCAACACAAAAAGTCAAGAACCAATTAATAAATATGTGAATAAATATTTAGTAAGTACAAATCTTGTTCATTCATCTTGACACAGACAATTCAATGCTAATAGTTCCTAACACATGGCTGGCAGAAGGGAATGTTAGTACATCAACAAATAACCAAGAGCTATTTTATTGATCAAGCAAACCAGAATTAACCATTCCAGTTATAACATAAAATTATTTCCTTTCTGAATTCCAAAAAAAAGTTTATAAATCAATTTGGTCAATTTGATAAATTATTATAAACAATTAGTTTACATTTAATGATAAATGTTAAATCACGATTAACTTATGTTTCAATTTTTAATCAACACAAGTTACTTTTATAAATTATGAAAATAATCAAGTTTTTAATATTTGCTCAAAACATTTGATCGCTAGTACGTCATTTTCTTGAAGCAACACAAACATGTTTTCCCATCACCAAGTCAGTGTCATATACTTTAAAAAAAAATCTTATCCTGAAATAATAAAAAAAGAGTTCATGTAAAAGGGAAAAAAGGGGAATTTTATTTATTAATAAAACTTGATTCTATTTTATTAATATAAAGATTAAATATGGTCCAACATATAAAGAGTATCCAGTAATAATAACATTTTCCATAAAACTATGCTGCTGACAATCATGCATAGAAATAAGTTAAATTTCACCATTTGCTGGGACATTGGAAGAGAAAGAACTTTCTAAAGAACTTTCAACATTTCTTTCAGTTTGCTTATTCAGAGGAAAAGTAATGTATCTTACATTATAGGTTATGTATGCATGCAGTATCACTACGATATTCTGCTGTGTACTTTGCTCTAACAGAAAATAGCATTTTTCATTGGTGGGAGGATAGAATTTAATAGGTTATGCTTACAGGATCAGAAGCAGAGCTCCAACAGCCACCTATCCTATAGATGTGAAGGGATGCAAAACGGTCATCTGTATACTGGAGAAACAGAGGATTCCATCAAAGATCAAAGGTCTGGAAGTTCGCTACACAGTCCCTTGTCTGAAAGCTAATAGGGCTACATTGGAAGGTTGAAGAGTTTGCACTGGATGCCTGAAGAAACTGGACACAAATGTTCAAAGGCAATGGCAAAGACAAAATCTCTTCCCAAAGAAAAATAGGCAGACATCCTTCTTCAGTCACTATTTACTTGGTCCAGGCTATAAGCCTATTGGTTATTGCTACCCATGTTTAGGCTGAGTCTTCCCTCCTTTGTTTCTAACCTATGTGTCAATCATCCACAGGGCTTTATTAATCTGCTAGGTGGTTTTTATTCAATTCAAGTTGACACATTACACTTAATGAATGCAATGTAACATTTGAATAATGAAAAGAGAGAAGAAAAAAAGAGAAAGAA
Source organism: Heterocephalus glaber (assembly GCF_053883595.1). NCBI lineage: Eukaryota > Metazoa > Chordata > Mammalia > Rodentia > Bathyergidae > Heterocephalus > Heterocephalus glaber. The sequence continues at coordinate 28,737,798 of NW_028258325.1, forward strand.
ATAGAAGAAATATATGTAAAAGGATAATGACTGAGAATCTCATCCAAATTAATTCTAGACACCAGATCAAATAACTCAGAAGTTAGAGAACACCAAGTAGGATGAATGACAAAAAAAAATACCCAGAGGCATATTTCAAATTATGAAGAAACAAAAATGAAAAAAATCCCTAAAGAAACCAAAGGAAACAAAACATCTTGACTATAAAACAACAAAGATAACATTACATGTGATTTATCTTCAGAAACCATCCAAACAAGAAGGAAGTGTTGACATTAATGAACTCAACATCACTGACAACCAACTGGATACAAATGATATTAATAAGGCTACATCATTAAATAAAATGGGATACACATTCTTCTCAAGTTCTCATGGAACATTCCAAAGATAGATGATATTTTGGCCCATAACTAGACCTTAGAAATTTTAAAATATTGGAATTTATGCAATGGAATTAGAATAGAAAATAATGACAAAACTTAATAAGAAAATTCACAAAATACATCCAGATTAAATAAAATAATAAATAGCAAATGGCTAAAAGAATTTTTAAGAGAAAAGTACTTGAACTATATAAAATAAAAACAATTCAGCAAAATTTATGGTACACAGAGAAAGCAATGCTTACAGGGAAATTTTCAGCACTTGCTATATAAATCATAAAAGAAATATGATCTAACAATTAATAATCTTTCTTGCCACTTCAAGAAACTAGAGAAAGAAGAATAAATTCAATACAGAGTGTGCAGAAGAAATAGAATGAAGAGAATTAGAATAAACATTTATTGACAGTAAATACAGGATATACATAGAAGAAATAAATGTAACAAAAAGTACTTGAAAAGATCAATGAAATTGATAACCCTTTTCCAGGTAAATTATGAAAAAAGAGAGAGTACACAAATTACTAAATTTAGAAATGAAAAAGGGAAAAACTCCAAAGATCCTCCTGATATTAAGAAGATAATGAAGGATTCCTAAAAGTATCTCTATCATATTAATTTATAACCTAGATAAAGTGGACCAATTCCTTGAAATGCAAAATCTACTAAAAAAGAAAAACAAATACACAAAAATAGACATGCTATTAATAAAAATGAAATCATAATTCTTATCATTTCAAAACAGAAAGTTTCAGGCCAGATGAGTTCACTGGTGAGTTCAAACAAATTTAGTCAAGAAATTATATTAATTCTCTGTAGTGTCTTTCAGAGGATAAAACAGAATATTTCCTTTTGCCTTCTGAGTCTAGTATTATTTCAACAACAAGGGAAGACAAAGACATTAGAAGAAAACTACAAAAATAAAAAAATAAAAATAAATTTAAAAAAACTACAGACATTTATCTCTCATAATGATAAATGCAAAAAAATTAGAAAATAGAATCCAACAATGTAAAATGAACTTACTTTTATCCCATGTATGTAAGTCTGGATCAATGTTTGAAAATCAGTGCAATCCATTACATCAACAGGCTCAAAGATAAAAGTCATACAATTATACCATTGGATGCAGAAAAAGGATTTTTAAAAAACTGAACATACATTCATAAAAAGAACTCTCAGAAATCTTTAAAAAAGGGGAACTTTCTTAACTTGAAAAAAATCCTTCAGGTAATTTACACTTAATTAATAGAAACTAAGATCTTTGCTCTTAAGAACAGGAACAAGTTAAAGATGTTCTTTCTTATCATAACTTTCAACAGTATACTGGAAATTCTAGCTATTTTCATAAAACAGGGAAAGGAAATAAAAGACACATATATTGGGAAGAAAAAATAAAACTCTTTTTCTTTGCAAGTAACATGATCATCTATTTAAAAATCCAAAAGAATTGGCAAAAAAGTACAGAACTAGTAAGTAGGTACAGTTTTGGAGGGTATAAAATTGATATACAGATACACATTCACTTTTCCATATACCTGCAGTGAATACATGAAATTTTCAATTAAAAATAGATTACTGGAAGTCCTGAGTCACACAGAACATGCCGAATAAGCCCACTGCAGACAGGCAGGTCTGTGCACACCCTACCGAGGTCCTGAGTCACTTGGAAAATGCCAAATGACCCCTCTGCAGACAGACAGGTCTCTGCACACCCTTCTGAGGTCCTGAGTTATGCTGAAGACCCCAAATCACCCCACTGCAGACAGGCAGCCACCTGGTTCCACATTACAAAGACACAGAGGACATGAGACCACCAGACCAATGTACTGAGTCCCACTGTTCCCGGCCCAGAGGTAGGGGCTTCTGAACCACCGTCCCACTGCTCCTGGTCCAGAGGAAGGAGCTTCCCAGCCACCATCCATCCCACTGCTCCCAGCCTAAGGAAAGGGCTTTTGGGTCACCATACCTACCTCTGCTCCCTGCCAATGTCCCACCTCTCCCAGCTCAGAGGAGGTAATCCATGCAGGTGCTAACAGACCCATGTGCCAGTCAAAATGAGAAAACACATAAATAAGTATCAAAACCAGACTTCCAGATCACCTACAGCAACCCCAAAGGGAAATGAGATGGAACACTCTGATACTCAACCACCTGGACCCACTGAACTGGTAACAAAAGGGGATCTGGAAAAAATGAAATCAGAAATAATTTCTCAGATAACAGGAGAAATTGTGCCCCTAGTGCAAGACATAATCAATAAATCTAGAGAGGAGCTAAGGAACATGATGAAATCCCAACATAAGAAACAAAATGGAATCCATAAAACAGATGCAAATAGATTTCCAGGACATGAAAAACTCCATTGAAAGTCTACACAGCAGAATGAGCCAATGTGAGGACAGAATTTCAGATATAGAAGATAAGATTGCAATTAGTGAACAGGAAAAGAAAAATTGCTTCAAAATTATTAGGGAACATGAGAAATCAATCCAGCAGCTGTTAGAGGATACAAAGAAGAATAATATATGACTGACTGGGCTTAATGAAGAAACAGGAGAGAGTGGAGATGACATAAAAAATCTCTTCACAGAAATAATGGTAGAAAACTTCCCAAGCAGGGGAAAAGAGCTTCACATACATATAATTGAGGCATATAGGACTACAAATAGACTTGATCAAAACAAATCTACACATAGGCATATAATTGTTAAGATTCCAGAAACTCAACAGAAGAACAAAGTTCTACAAGCAGTCAGAGAAAAGAAAAAAATCACATACAAAGGAAAGCCCATCAGAATCACAGCAGACTTCTCAACACAAACCATCAAGGTAAGAAGAGCTGGGAGTGACATATTCCAAGCCCTAAAAGAAAACAGCCTCCAACCCAGATTGATGTACCCTGCAAAACTATCTTTCAAAATGGATGGAGAAACAAGATACTTCCATGACAAAGAGTACATTAGGAACTTCATGAATACCAAACCAGCACTCCAAAGAATTTTACATAATAGCCTAGGAACAGACATTGAGGATCACAACCCCAGGAAGCAAAGCAGAATGAACCCATCTGGCATGACAAGAAATTAAATGTAAAGGAGGAGAACCCAACAAAAAGAAAAAGTCATGGCAATGACAAGTCAATACGTTTCAGTTATAAACATCAATGTTAATGGTCTCAATTCACCAATCAAAAGAAATAGACTGGCAGAATGGGTCAAGAAGCAAAATCCAACAATATGTTTCATACAAAAAACACACTTAATTCAAAAGGAAACTCATAGACTGAAAGTTAAAGGGTGGAAAACAATACTCCATGTGACAGGAACTCAAAAAAAAGCAGGAGTAGCTATCCTCTTGGCAGATCAAGCAGATTTCAAACCAACACTGATTCAGAGAGATGAAGAAGGACACTACATCCTTGTAAAGGGAAGAATCCAAGAGGAAGAGATGACAATCATAAATATCTAGGCACCAAACACTAGTGCACCCAACTATATAAAACAAATACTAATGGACATGAAAAGTCATATATGCACTAATACAACTGTAGTGGGGGACCTCAACACCCCACTGTCACAAATAGATAGATCAACTAGACTAAAAATAAGGAATGAAATACTAGAACTCAATCAAACTCTTGAACAAATGAACTTAACAGATGTTTACAGAGTGTTCCACCCCACAAAATCAGAATACACATTCTTCTCAGCTGCACAAGGGTCATTCTCCAAAATAGAACACATACTCACACATAGAACATGTTTAAGTAAGTGCAAAGGAATTGAAGTTATCCCCTGTATATTATCAGACCATAGTGCAATGAAATTGGAGATCCATAGCAAAAGAAACTCAAATTTCATAAACATGTGGAAATTGAACAACACACTTCTGAATAACCAATGGGTCACAGAGGAAATTAAAGAAGAAATCAGACACTTCCTCCAATTAAATGACAATGACAATACAAAATATCAGAATCTATGGGACACAATGAAAGCAGTCTTATGAGGGAAATTCATAGCAGTGAATACGCATATTAGGAAAACAGAACCTGATGCTGAACCTCAAGCTTCTAGAAAAAGAAAAGCAGGACAAACCCAAAGCTCATACAAGGGAGGAAATTATAAAGATCAGAGGAGAAATCAATGCAATGGAGAATAAGAGAATGATACAAAAAATCAATGAAGCCAAGAGTTGGTTCTTCGAAAGAATCAACAAAATTGACAAACCTTTAGCCAACCTTGTCAGAAAAAGGAAAGGCCCAAATTCATACAATTAGGAATAAAAAGGGTGAAATTACAACAGACCCAGCAGAAATCCAGAGGATCATCAATACCTATTTCCAGAATCTATATGCCAATAAAATAGACAACACAGAAGAAATAGACAGATTCCTAGATACATATGAATTACCAAAGTTGAACGAAGAAGACCTAAAAGTTCTGAACAACCCAATATCACCCAATGAAATTGAAAATGTAATTAAAAACTTACCAACTAAGAAAAGCCCAGGCCCTGATGGCTTCACTGCTGAATTCTACAAGACATTTAGAGAGGAACTGCTGACACTACTGTTTAAACTCTCCAATTAAATTGAAAGGGAAGCAATACTCCCAAATTCATTCCTGCAAGCAAGCATCACCTTGATCCCCAAAGCAGAGAAAGACCCAACCGAAAAGGAGAACTATAGGCCAATCTCACTAATGAACATAGATGCAAAAATCCATAATAAGATACTGGCAAATAGAACGCAGAAGATCATCAAGAAGATCATACACCCTGATCAAGTGGGATTCATCCCAGGGATGCAGGGATGGTTCAATATATGAAAATCAATCAATGTAATACACTATATCAATAGAGCCAAGGACAAAAACCATATGATTATCTCCATAGATGCAGAAAAAGCATTTGACAAAATCCAACATGCATTTATGATAAAAACCCTACAGAAAATTGGAATAGATGGTCTCTACCTCAAACTGATAGAAGCCATCTATGAAAAATCAACAGCCAATATCATACAAAATGGTCAAAAACTGAAATCCTTCACATTAAAATCAGGAACAAGACAAGGATGTCCACTATCACCACTCTTGTTCAATATAGTTCTGGAAACATTAGCCATGGAAATTAGACAAGAGAAGGAAATAAAAGGAATAAAGATAGGTAGTGAAGAAGTCAAATTGTCATTATTTGCAGATGACATGATACTCTATATAGAAGACCCCAGTAACTCCACCAAAAGTCTTCTAGACCTAATAACCAAATTCAGTCAAGTAGCTGGTTACAAGGTCAACACACAAAAATCAATAGCTTTCCTCTACACAATGACAGACTCACTGAGAGAGAAATAGGGCAAATAATTCCTTTCACAATAGTATCCAAAAAACTGAAATACCTAGGAATCAACCTAACAAAAGAAATCAAGACCTCTTCTCTGAAAACTATGGCACTCTGAAAAGAGAGATTGAAGATGATATCAGAAAATGGACAGACATCCCCTGCTCCTGGGTAGGAAAGATTAATAGAGTGAAAATGGCCATACTTCCAAAACTGCTATATAGATTTAATGCAATTCCAAGTGAGATCCCAGCAGCATACTTCATAGACCTCAAGAAAACAATCCAAAAATTCATTTGGAATAAGAAGAGACCCAGAATATCAAAAGCAATTCTAGGTAACAGAGACATGGCAGGGGATATCACAATCCCCAACCTGCAAATCTACTACAAAGCTACTGTGATAAAAACAGCATGGTACTGGCAAAGAAACAGGCTTGAGGACCAGGGGAAGAGATTAGAAGATGCAGAAACAATGCCAGACACACTCAGCCATCTCATCTTCGACAAAGGAGGAAACACCACCCTCACTGGAGGAAAGATAGCCTCTTTAAGAAATGGTGCTGGAAAAATTGGGCTTCAACTTGCCAGAGATTAAAACTAGACCTGTATCTCTCACCATGCACTAAACTAAAATCAAAATGGATTAAAGATCTAAATATTAAAATAGAAACCCTGAACCAGTTGGAACAGAGGTTAGGTTATGTCTCCCTTGAAGACATCAGTGTAGGAAAAGATTTTATGAACAAAACTTCAGTTGCCTGTGAACTACCACAAACAATCAACAAGTGGGATCTCTTCTTATTAAAAGGCTTCTGCACAGCAAGAGAAACCACCAGCAGTGTGAAGAGACAACCCACAATGTGGGAAAAAATCTTCACCTGTTTTTCCTCAGACAAAGGTCTACTATCTCGAATCTATAAAGAACTTAAAAAGATCAGACCTCCCAAATTTAAAGACCCAATCCAAAAATGGGCATCTGAAATGAACAGACATTTCTCAAACACAGCAGTAGAAATAGCAAATAAATACATGAAAAAATGTTTACCATCACTGGTCATTGGAGAGATGCAAATGAAAACAATGCTGAGATTCCACTTCACTCCAGAAAGAATGGCTGCTATCATGAAATTAACCAATAACAAATGCTGGCGGGGCTGTGGGGAAAGAGAAACCCTGCTCCACTGCTGGTGGGAGTGTAGACTGGTGCAAGCACTGTGGAAATCAGTATGGAGATACCTCAAAGAACTAGGACTGGAAGTCCCATTTGACCCTGCTATTCACCTGCTGGGGATCTTCCCCAAAGAATTAAAAGAATCATACCACAGTGATATATGTGTGCTCATGTTCATAGCAGCACAGTTTGTAATAGCTAAAACTTGGAAACAGCCCAAATGCCCATCAACTGGAGACTGGATAAAAAAATGTGTTTTTTTTTTAATAAAAAGGAATACTACTCAGCCATAAAAAATGAGAAATTAGAGACATTTATAGCTAAGTGGATGCACATTAAGGCAATACTCTTAAGTGAAATAAATAGGACACACATGAATAAATTCTGAATAGTTTCTGTGGTGTGAGAAACTGAAAGTGTAAATAAGGACTAACTGTATAATAGGTAATGTGAAATAGGAAGAAAAGGGGCAAAGGGGAAAGAAGTGGGAGTGCTAGAGGAAAGGATAGAAGGGAATGAGATTAATATGAGAAAATGGAAAAATAGGAATAAAATTTTTGTAAATAGGGAAGAATGGAGGGGTCGAAGGAAGGGCTGGGCAAGGGTGAAAAATAAGAACCAAGAGAGACTATGTAAAGGTGCAAATTTCCAATGATGAATGTCATTATATTGTATATCTAAAATGTACCATTGATTAGAATGAGTAATCAAAAATGTAAAATAGGAAGAAAATGTCCAAAGGGGTAGGTGTAGTGGGAGGGGCAGGGGAAAGGAAAGAAAGGAAAGGAAAAATGATGAGAAATGGAAAAAATGGAAATAAAGTCTTTGTAAATAGGGAAGGGTGGAGGGGGTGGAGGGAGGGCAGGAAGGGCTAGGAATGGGGAAAAAATAAGAACCAAGATGCATTTTGTAAAGGTACAATTCCCAATGAGAAATGTAATTGTGTTGTATACCTACAATGTACTAATAAAAGAATTTAAAAAAAAATAAAAAATAGATTACTACCTATATTACCATTCCCCAAAATTAAATAGTTATGTAGAAATATAATAAAATATGAACAAAATCTTTACAAAAAAATTATAAAACTCAGGTGAAAGATACCAAAATCAGCAAAGTATTTGGTGTGATATCCCATATGGGTAGGTAAAAAGACTAGTCAACATAGTCAAGATATCAGTTATTCCTTATTTAATCACTAGATTTCACATATTTCTAGTTAAAACACAGAAATTTATTTTATGGATATTAACAAACTCTTAAAAAGTAATTTTATTGTTTTTGGCATACATAATGATCACAATCCTCATAGGGAATTTGTACCTGTACATAACATATCTTAATTATTTTAATTATTTTTTCCGATTCTCTTCTCTTACCTTCAATCTTTCTTCCAGTCTCCATTTATGAAACTTTGTTTCTATTGTTTTTCTCCCATTCTTTTTTTATTCCCATTCCCCTACCGTTCCCTTTCCTATTTAAAAATTTTTTCCTTCATCCCAGTATCTATCCTACATATTGGTACTTATTTACCCTTTGGGTTTCCCCACACAAGAGAAACAATGTAATATTTAAACATGTATGTCTGATTTATTTCACTTAAAAGTATGTTCTTAAATGAAGAAACAGAAAATGAATGTATGAAAAAATGTTCAACATCACTGGTCATTTGAGAAATGCAAATTAAAAAAACAGTGAGATTCCAGCTCACTCCAGAAAGAATGAGAACATCAAGGAATCCACCAATAACAGATGTTGATTAGACCATGGGGAAAAAAGAACCCTTCTCCATTGTTGGTGGGAGTGTAAATTGGTACAACCACTATGGAAATCAATTTTCTTCAAAAAAACTAAAACTAGAGGTCGCATTTGACCCAACTATTCCCCTTCTAGGTATCTTTCTGAAAGAGTTAAAACCGTAGTACCATAGCCATGTATGCACATTTATGTTTTTAGGAGGACAATTTATAATAGCTAAATCTTGGAAACAGCTCATATTCAGATCAATGGATAAAGAAAATGTGGTTTTTATATACAATGGAGTACGAGTATGACATAAAGAAGGATGAACTTGAGACATTTTTAGGTAAAGTGATGCACCTTAACAAACTTTTAAAAGTTGATATGGAGAGGTAAAATACCAGAACAGCCAGTGCTATATTGAGGAGCAGAGTTGTAGGATATACACCACTGAACCTCAAGACATAGTATAAAGCTACAGAAATCAGTGCCTTACAATATTGGTGAAGAAATAGAGACACATCAAATGAGGAAAATATAGATGCACATAATACACTCAGCTGGTTCTTGATAAAGAAACAAAGATAATAAAATGAAGCAAAGAAATCTTTCCTGTAAAAAATGAAATTAGATGCAGACATTAAACTCTTTTTTAAAATGTACTAAAATGGATTATAGATCAGAATGTAAACTTCAAAACTATGAATCTCCTGGACAATTACAGAGACGAGAACCTAGATGACCTTCCACATGGCAATGATATTGACAACAATGCAAAATAACACAATGCATGGAATAACTGATAAACTAGACTTCATTAAAGTAAAAAAAAAGTTTGCTCTGAGAAAGAGTATAGGAAGATATAATGCATACAGGAATAAATATATTCAAAAGACACATCTCTGAAACACTCAAAGAAATATCAGAATCAACAACAGTAATTAAAAAATCTATGATTAATGAATTAGCCAAAGGCCTTAGCAGACACTTCTTCAAAGAAGATACAAAACATGGACTGTCAAAATATGAAAGCCCTTCTCTTCCTATGTTATTAGGGAAATTCAAATCAAAACAACTGTTAGATTTAGTGAAATGCTTATCACAATAATTCAAATCCAAACACCAACATCACAAAATGCTGGTGAGGATATGTAACAACCTATTCTCTCTTTCCCAGTGGGTAAGAATGCAAAATGATGCAGACACACTGGAAGGCTTTTGAAAGTTTCTAACATAACTAAACAGACTCCCACCATCCATCCAGGAACTTGGCTCCTTGGTATTTACCCAAAAGGGTTGAAGCTCTATGTGGACAGAGAATCCTCCACACAAATGTTTTTGGTATCCTTCTTTCTAATTGTCAAAATTGAGATGCAAGTAAGATATCTTTCAGTCATTAATTTGACAAATAATCTAGAAAATACAATGTTATTCAATGCTAAAAAAGAAAGGAGTTATCAAGCCATGAAAAGCACAAGGAACATTAAATACACATTTATAAATGATAGAAGCCAGTCTGATAAGGCTGTATTGTGTATGTTCCCAACTATATGACATTCTGGCAAAGGCAAAATGATGAACCAATAGCAAATAATAGCATATAGTAATAGCAAAGGGTTAGTAATTGGGACAAAGGGATGAAGTGAGAAGAAGTAGGGAACTTTTAAAGCAATGAAAATAATTTCTATGGCATTGAAATGGGGGATATATATCATTAAATGTCTTTTCCTATTCACACAATAAGCAACACCCTGAGGGCACACTATGGTAAAAAAACAATGAATTTTGGATAGTTGTGATCTCAGTGTAGCTTTATCAATTGTAGTGAACTTACCACTCTGGCACGATGTAATAATGAAAGAGTTCATAATGTTTGGAGTCGAAGAATACATAGCAATTCTTTGTAACCCCTTCTCAAATTGTTGTAATCTAAAAACTACTTTAAAAAATAAAGCTCTAAAATAATTACAAAAATCACTATTAAATTAATATAATTGACAGTTGTCAATTCAATAACACGAGTAATTAAGATAACATGTCTGTATCTCACTAATAGCTGAAAATAATAAAAGGATTAAATGATAATTTGAATAAAAATATTTTAAAGAAATTAACATGTATTTCATAAAATAGTTTCAGAACTTTATTTATTTATTTATTTACACCCATTTTTTTTCCCATTAAGTTTATTGGTACATTTTAGGTATAAAATAGTTACATACATCATTGGGATCTTGTACCTTTACATGAGTATCTTGGTTCTTTTTTTTTCCCCTTCCCCTGCCCTCCCTTCACCCCCTCCACCCTTCCCTATTTGCAAAGACCTTGTTTCCATTTTTTTCCTTTTCTCATATTTTTTCTTTTCCCTTTTTTCCTTTCCCCGACCCCTCCCACTTCCCCTGCTCCTTTAGAATTTTTCTTCCTGTTATACAATATCAATTATATATTTTTTAAATTACAATATCAAGATCTGTTTTGAAATAAATTTGACAACTTCTAAGAAGTACCTTGGAAGATAAATTAATGAAACTCACTCCGGAGGAAATATAAAATTTGAATAGCACCTATTAAAGAAAGTATATTCCTAGCTTGAAAACCTACCCAAATGACAACAGCAAGATCATATACATTTTAACAGATAAATTATATCAAACAAAGCAGAAAAAAGAAGGAACACTTCTCCCCTCATTTTAGGAACTCAACACTGTGCTAATCCCTAAAACTGGATAAAGATAATAGAAGAAAAAAGTATGAACATAGATAGAAATTTGTTTAACAAAACAAACTATTGGAAGTCAGATCTGGCAGGATGTAGAAAGTGGTTTTGTTATAGGGATGGCAGTGTTGGTTCAGCATTGGAAGATCCACCCCCAAAAGTCATCATTTTAACAGAGGAAAGGAAAAAGCCATATGATCCTCTCACTAGTTGGAGAAAAAGGATTGGACTAAATTCTAGAGCTGTTTATGGTAAAAGCTATCAGGAGACTAGAAGTAGAACAGCAACTTCTCAACAGATTAAAGACATGTACTCCATACTTCCAGTGAGAATGCCTTATATAAATGGAGAAGATACAATGCTTCCTCCTTCAGGTGGGGAACAAGGGCAGATATGCTTACTCTTTATCTGTCCATTAAACTTTGAAATCTAGTCCCCACCAAAATAGTCTGGCAATAAAATGACACAACTAGGATAGGATTGGCACGGCAGAAGCAAAATCTTTATATGTAGATGAAATGATCATCTACAGAGAAAATACTAAGAAAACCCTAGGAGCCCCTAGAACTTGTACTTGAATTTAGCAGGATTAGAAAACACAAGATATATATAAAAATTCAGGTCTGTGTATACTTGCTATAAATGAAGAATTGGATATTGAAATTTAAAAGTTATGTAGGAGTACAAAGGACCTAGAAAAGTTAAAAACAAAAAAGTGTTGGAAGACATTTAGTACCTAATTTTAAGACTTCTTCTAAAGCTACAGTAATCAAGGCAGTGTTGGTGTAAGGAAAGACATATAGATCATTGGAATAAAACAGAGAATCTAGAAATAGAACCACATATATGGCCCACTGAGTTTTGAAAAATTATTTAACATTAGTATTTTATGGAATATAAACTCAATTCAAGAGCCAAGGAAGAGACAGTGTTTGCAGCAAACAGCACTAGAACACCTGGTATCTGTATATAAAGAATTAACCTCAACCCTTTTTTTCCATACATGAAAATAACTTGAAGGGATCTATGAACCTAAATAAGAAAGCCTAAAAGTATAAAACTTTAAGAAAAAATTATAAGGGAAAATATTTATGAATTCAGAGTAGGCAAGAACTACCTAGGATGCAAAAGACATGATGTATAAAAGAAAAAAAAATTGGTAAATGAGATTCCATCAAAATTGAGAACTTTAAATGACATCCTTAAAATGAAAAGTAGTCCTTAAACAGAACATATTTACAATGCATATAACCTATGACCAGAATATATAAAGAATTCTTAGAGCTCATTAATAGACAACCCAATTAAAAAGTAGACACAATAAGATGATAAATAGCCAGTACAGCACAAGGAAAGGTGTGCAACTCTGGAATCAGAAAAATACTAATAAGTACAATAAGAAGACTGAATTATACACTCATTAGGGAGATGAAGTCAAAAGTTTTAAAAGCCTTGTCATGACTTTTTCTTTTTGTTGGATTCTCCCCCTTTGCATTTAATTTGTCACGCCCAATGGATTCATTCTGCTGGGTTTCCTGGGGTTGTGATCCTCATTGTCTTTTCCTAGGGTATTGTCTAAAATTTTTTGGAGTGCCGGTTTGGTATTCATGAAGTTCCTGAGGTGCTCTTTATCATGAAAGTATCTTATTTCTCCATCAATTTTGAAAGATAGTTTTGCAAGGTACATCAATCTGGGTTGGAGGCTGTTTTCCTTTAGGGCTTGAAATCCACCACTCCAAGCTCTTCTTGCCTTGAGGGTTTGCATTGAGAAGTCTGCTGTGATTCTGATAGGCTTTCCTTTGTATGTGATGTTCCTTTCCTCTCACTGCTTGTAGAATTTTGTTCTTCTGTTGGATTTCTGGAATCCTAACTATTATATGCATATGTGTAGATTTTCTTTGATCAAGGCTATTTGGAGTCCTATATGCCTCACTTATCTGTATATCAAGTTCTTTTCCCCTCCTTGGGAAGTTTTCTGCCATCACTTCTGTGAACAGTTTTTTTATGTCATGTGCACTCTCTCCTGTTTCTTTGTTGACTCCAATCAGTCTTATGTTATTCTTCTTTGCATTGTCTCGTAGCTGCTGGATTGAATTCTCGTGTTCCTTTACAATTTTAAAGCAATTTTTCTTTTCCTGGTCACTAATTGCAATCTTTTCTTCTATATCTGAAATTCTATCCTCACATTGATTCATTCTGCTGTGCAGACTTTTGATGGAGTTTTTAATCTCTTGGAAATCTGTTTGTATCTGTTTTATGGATTCCATCATGTTCCTCAGATCCTCTATTTTTTTATCTGTGTCCTCTCTGGATTTATTAATCATGTCTTGCACCATGAGCAAAATCTTTGCTGTTATCTGAGAAATTATTTCTGATTTCATTTTTCCCAGATCCTCTTTTGTTGCCAGTTCAGAGAAGTCCAGGTGGTTGAGTTATCAGAGTGTTCCATCTCGTTTCCCTTTGGGGTTGCTGTAGGTGATCCAAAAGTCTGTTTTTGAGGCTTGTTTACCTGTCTTCTCATCTCCACTGAGGGGAGGGTGTTTCTGGCACCCGCACTGCTCACCTTGTCTGCCCTAGGAGCTTGGGATGGCAGTGGGGGAGCTTCCTTCTGGGTGCTGGGACCAGCTCAGCTTCTCTGCCCTAGGAGCTTGGGATGGCAGCGGGGGAGCTTCCCCTGTGTACTCATTTTCAAGGAGATAACAGAAATATTTTCAGTTCCAAAGCAATTGCTGTTGTCATGCCATTCCCAGCTCTTTTCTTAACTGCTTTTGCATACAGAAGCCTCATTTAAGGACAAAAATCTTAACAATCCTAGAAAAACATAAAAATTATTTTTTTGGTACCAGGGATTAAATCCAGGGCCTTCACACTAAGCTACATCTCCAGCCCCTTTTTAATTTTATTTTGAGACAGTCTCGCCAAGTTGCCCAGGCTAGGCTTGAACTTGAGATCCTCCTAACTCAGCCTCCCAAAGTGCTGGAATTACAGACACGTGCCACCATGCCCAGCCTCAAATAACATCTTAGACTACAAAACAGAGGTTCTCAAATTTTAGTGAATAACCTAAGGAACATTCTTTTTAAAAAAATGGTTCCCTCCTGGGCTGTTGTTTTAGCTCAGTGGCACCGCACCTGCCTTGCAAGCACAAGGTCCTGAGTTTGATCCCTGATACCCCAAAAAAAAAGGTTCCCACCTAAGGCTCTGGAGGTTCTGCCCTTGAAGAAGTGGTTCCCTAGAGGGAATGACAGGAAAAGCTGGAGCAGCAGCAGCTGCCCCACATCCTCAGGCACCATTTCATCCAGATCATTACCCACGCATTGCACTGCTTTGGCCTGAACAAGGTTATCCCAGAGTTTCCAATATTCATGGCTTTTATGGAAAGCTCTGCCTTTAAGTCCATCTAGTTCAGATGCTCTTCCTCACCTCACACACTCCTTACTGACTGGCAGACAACCTCAGAAAGGAAATTTGGAGGTTGCCAAAAGCCAGAGGCAGAGTCTAGAAGGGATGAAGGGCATGGGCAGCCCCTGGTGGGGTCCCTTTGTCACAGCGCCTTTCTCCAATCGACGCTTCTGTGCACACCACACACCTGACCAGGGAAAGTGGCCATGTGGACACCTCTCCCGCTATCACTGCCTTGGCCAACATCCGTGGGCCCTGGTCCACCCATGTATGAGGCCACAGTGAGCACAGGGGAGGCAGTGGAGACCAGGCAGCGTGGCACATCTGCCCAGGAGCCAGCATGCAGGGCTTCATGCTCACCATGTGCCCATGGGAAAGTGACTCAGGAAGGGACCTGGGCTTCAGCAACAGTGGCATGTGGCTGTGTTCCTGTCCTGAGTTCCTGAACTGTCCTGGGCTCTGTTCTGTTGCCCTGTCAGTTCCCACTGCCAGTCCCTGCAGCCATCTCCATGATGCAAAAGGACAGAATGGGAACAACAGGACTCATTAGGGCCCCCTACCTGAAGCCAAGTCCTCCAGCTTTACTAGAAAGCCCTGCACCAGGATCCTGGGTGCTTGCCTAGCTAGGAAGAAAGCTGGGCCTTGACCTCCACTCAGCCTCCAGCCCTGTGCACCCTGCTCAGCCGGAACAGCCAGGTCAGAGTGGCCCTGAGCTCCTACACCGTCCACACTGCACCTGGATTCTAACTGAAGTCATTTCTGGTGAGCCTTCTGAGAAATCACCTTCCTGAAGAGGCTGGAGATTGCATTTACACCAGATCCCCTCAAGAATAAAGCCTGGCAGCAAGTGTTTGGCTCATCTGCATTATATCCATTTAATAGATGAGAAGGGTTTATATAAACAGTTTTTAATCCTCTGGAAAAGAACTATCCAACTGCTCAGCCAGCTAAGTTCCTAGCCACTCCTCCTTCAGCAAGATAGTTTTCACACCCTGTGACATCATGTAGGGGCCTGAATTTCCATTCTACTCTTTTGTTTCTAACATTTTCAGCTGAGGCACTGCCCCTCCCTGTAATAAAGGTAGTGTATTACACAGATGAATCCTAACACTGTGCAGAAGGAAACTATTCTGTGAAATCCTGTCTTGTAGCTCTCTTTCTGTAGTCCAAATTCAACTGAAAACTTGCATAATACTGAAGTGAGACAGTGCCCGATTTTCACCTATCAGAAGACAGCAGAGTATAGCTAACCCTAGCAGACCCACAGCACAGGCACAAGGAGTGTCCGGCCTAGACACAAGGACAGCAGTACTTGACAGGAACAACCCACATGAGCTGCTCAGAAGGTACCATGTCGACATCCGGTCTTCCTCTGAAATCCAGGAGGAAAGGGTGAGAAAGGAGAGGGCAGAAGGCACAGAGCTGGTTGGGTCTGTGGGTCAGCACACAATCCTCCACATGTGCAAAGGCACACTTAGTATCTTCCATGACAGAAAGTGTGGTAAAAAGAAAAAGAGGTTAGAGCCAGGCCCAGAGGGTGTCTCCAGGACAACTGGGGCTGCTCTAGCCTGTCTTTGGTACTGGGCAGAGGAGCTTCCTCGTCAATCTTCCCTCCCATGACTTACTTCTATTTTTCTACTCAGCATGAGGTTTGAATAAGGACCAATTTCATTTTACCAATTATAAGGCAAGTGCTTGTTCTCTTGACCCTGGGCCTTAGAAAAGCACTGGATTCACTGGCCATTCTCTGAGACCAAAATGGAAGAAAAAGCAAAGGAGGAGAGAGGTTGATGCTGGTGAACACACAAACACAAAAATTTCCAGGGGCCAGGGATTTAGCTCAGTGGTTCCAGCACCTGCCTCACAAGCACAAGGTCCTAAGTTTGATGCCTGGTACCAAAAAAAAAAATTTTCCAACTGACATGAGACGAGTCATTTTTTTTTTTTTTTGAAAAATAGAAGTCTTCACTGCTATTACCTAACAAGAATGACCACAGAGGCAAGAGAGGCCCCAGAGCAGCCTGTTTGGAGGGATCCACACACATCCCTCTGCACACAGAGCCACTCCAGATGGGCCTTGGCAGTGCTGCTCTCCAGCACATCTGTGCACTCGAGGACAAAGCTCTGGGAGGGGCTGGGACTTCACTCTGCTCCCTGCCTGGCACAAAGGGCCCCAAAACAACCATGCCGAAGGTCAAGGAGGAGTGAGCACATTTCACACTCTCGTGTGTTTCTCTTGGGTTTTCTCACGTGGCCAGTCCCAGCTCCTTACGATCTTTGGATCTTTGCCACAGTTGTGCACTTCCTCTCTCGGACCTGCTAGGCACGCACCTGAGCTCCCTCCACAGGCAGGTCCCTGTGTGAGGTGCAGACCCTACCCTGGGAGACTGTGTCATATCCTGAAGCACCCGGCCCTCTAGCAACAGCACCCAGTCAGGTAGGAGGAGAGGCAGCTGGAGGGCAGCTCCACCTATTCTCCCACCAGGAGGTCAGAAAAGTGGCTGTGAGGAAACAAGGGGACAGGACTCAGGGTCCAGGGTCACACGGCTGGTGTGCTGCCTCCCTGTCCTTGGCCAGGGGGCTTTACTAGGTTTCTCTTGGGTCCTAAGTCCGCAGCATGTCCTGGGGCTTCTCATCCTGTACACTCACACCGATGGGCAGACACAGGCCTTGCCACAGCTCCACTTTCTGCTGCAACAGCAGTAACAGGACCGAGCTTCAGGCTCCAAGGCTCCTGGCCTCAGAGCCGGCAGGAGTCCTTCTGACTTAGCCCGTGACAACACTCCAGGTAGCCTTCAAGGGACACCAGGAGCCAGATGAAGCCCCTGTGAAAACATGGTTGGAGGCAATCTTGACCCCAGACCAATGAACTTTGTGTGTGTGTGTGTGTGTGTGTGTGTGTCCCACCTGCACAAAGAACTCAGGACCCTGCACTTGTGAGGCAGGCACGGTGCCACTGAGCAATACACTTTTGGTTTAGAGAAACAAAGTCTCTCATCAGCAATTCAAGGCACAAAGTCAAACCCAGACGCCAAAAAAAGTCCAGATGCCATACACACACAAACCACCTGTGCACACACACAGGAATACGGTCACACATGCACACACACCCACAGACAAGTGCACACATCTGCACACACAGATGCATACATGCCTTCCTCTCCCACCAGTAAAAAGGAAACTGAAGGCCTTGGGAGTTGGAAGACAAGCCGGGCTCTGTGAGACCCAGTGTTGTCCTCTCGTGGACTGCAGTTCCATCAAGGGCGCCACTGTTCCTCAGGTCTCTCTGTCCCTGGGAGGTGCATCCATAAAGACAGGGTGGGCAGGAGGACCAAGGGGCTGTCAGACTCACAGGATAAAAGAGGGAAAAGCCCCAGTTCTTGCTGACATGTTTTCCTCCCTTGGGTGGCATAGAGGGAGCTCATTTTATAGGATTCAAATCACTGCTCTTTCTAGCAATGTCCCTGGCTCTGCTATGCTAACATGTGCCAGGAGCAGGTTCTTCAAGCTCCTTCAGTCATAACCTGACTCAGCTTGCTCAGCCCTGGTCCCTCTGACAAGATGTCACCAGGCAGCCTCTGTGACAGCCCCCTGCCCGCCATCAGCTCTGACAGCAAAGATGGCCCCATGTACTTCTCCCATCCTCGGGGTGTGAGGTGGGACACACCAGTTGAATGAGAAAGCAAACCTCTTTTAAACATAGTTGGTAAAATTCTTTTCCAAACACCTCTGGTTGGCAGTGTCTTCTACTTCAGGCAGAGGATCTAGAAAAGACAGTGACCCGCCACTGGTACGCCAGTGGGCAATGCTGTTCGCCCACACACTGACTGGCAGGACAGGAGAAACATCAGCTCACCCTGATCAAAGCCACTGCGCCTGTAGTGGTCCAGCGCCAGCTCCTCCACAGAGCACAGGGCCATGGTGGGGGTGGCAGTGTCCCCAGCCTGCACAACAAACATGGACTTGCCCATCCCACGCTGCGGGCACAGCCTGCCCGTGATGGTCACATGTTTAACATCTTCCACAGCTACTGCCGGCAGCCGGTGGAAGAGATGCTTGTACTTTTTACAGCTAGGGGACTCCTGCAGGCACATGGCTCTCTGATAGAGTGAAAGGCGGTGCCCTGTCCTTACTTGTGGATCCGCCAGCCCATCAGCATTGCATCTGATAGCCGATTCCAGGCACTTCAGGTGCTGGTGCAGGTTCAGAGCCAGTCGGTCCCACCATCGGCCTCTACTGTCAGGACAATAGATTTCCTGAGACAAAGGTTTTCAAGTTCCTTGACAGCTTCCTCATACAGGTGAAGCCTCTGCAATATCTCAACAGTCCAGGACAAAATCTGTGCATAAATCCACCCAACCGTGAAACACCACAGGAAGAGTGGTAACTCCTCATGGTACCTCAGGGAAGGGTGGTTTTGCAGTTCGTTCCATTCCCTTTTTGCACTGTCAGAGAACTCCTTAGCTTCTTCCCAGTTCCCACTGGCCATGGTGGTGGAAATGTCACTCAGCATGTGTGCAGCCACTGCATATCTGATAAGATCCTCTCTGTCTTGGAAGATTTGGGTTTTCCGATTGATGGTATAACTAGGAAACTGCATTCGGCCAAGAGCGACCAAAAGCACTGTGGAAAGCTGATCTTGACCACAACGAGCACCTTCTTCTTCTTCCATAGAGTCGCTCAATGAAAACAGGAGTAAGATCCAAGCAAACACAGCCCTGGGACCTCTACAGACTCACAGTGGCTGTCCAGCCAAGCCTTTAGCTCTTTTTAAGATAACAGCTCCAATTCCAGGCCGATTCTTGCTCCAAGCGCAGACTGAAAGCTGCTTGGCCAATCTGAGAAAGGCATCTACCAGCTGCTGTTTCTGTCCATTGGGATTCACCAGGTGGAAGGTCTTGGCCAGGGATTTCAGATCAGGAGCAGAAAGGAGTTCAAGTACTTCAGAGAGCTCTTGTAACTCAGATTCTGTCTGTAGAAAGCCTGCATGTTGCAATTCTTCAATCACAGGTGTTAAGTCTGGAGCAATCTCTTCATATACTAATTTGTTCATTTTATTCCAAGTTAATTTACATTGAAAGAGCCTTACATATAACTTCTGACCACTAGCTGATAACTGATAAAATGTGGTTATAACTTCCTTATCCTTCTCATCAAAGAGCAGCCTGTCATCTTCGTTCTCTAGCATGGCTTGCAGGACCAGGAGGAAACCCCACAGATAGTAAGGATGACTTGAGGGTATTACAGCTGCGTCACTAGGAACATCACAACCTGACCCCAGCCCCAGAGGAATGTTGCAAACTACTTTATTCTTTAGGTCACTGTCATCCTCCAGAAGTTGTTCATGGATGTCACTCCATTTAGAACCATCATTTGTGGAACTAGATTTTGCCTCTGAACTTGACAACTGTGTTTTAACTTCTGAAGCAACAGTGATTTCTACTTTTTCACAACTGTACCTCTCACATTTTTCAACATCTTTATCATCTACTCCTCTGATGTTCTCTTGCTTTACAGCCCTATCTTCTGAAGTGGTCTTGAAATTTTCCCCAAGAGTTAAATCTGATGAAAATCCTATGAGAGCTTTATCTGACAAGCCAGGGCTGAGGGCTAATTTCCCACATTCCTGGGTAGCCTTTTGGCTTTCAGCTTCTCTTATTTTATTACTGTTTACCATACATTCAAGAGTATTCTCTTCCTTTAGAGAATCACGTGTAAAAATGTTTTCCTTCTGAGAACTACTCAAATTTTCATCCTCATCCTCAATTTCTGAACTGTTATCAGCCAGGCTCCTAACAGCTGTGGATATGGAACTCTGTGGACAATGATTGGCAAATTCTTCATTCTTATCTGGGACTTTTTGGCCTTCGTGTACTTTCTCGACAGCTTAGATGACAGGCTTCCCAAAGAAATGACTTTCACATTATGATTCCTCAACTCTTCCTGATTTTTGCATACTATGGCATCATCACTTTTAAAGTAGGGACTGTTCTGTTTTACACCCACTTCTGCCGAATCACTCTGGCCAGGGGTTAAACTTGTCTTTGGTGGTGATGGGGTCTCTGGGGTCACATCTTCTGAGGCAACACTGGTTAACTCTGCTGTGGATGAATTTGAATTCCTTAAGCCAACCTGCACTGGACCTACGTGAATGACATCACTGTTAGCACACATCTGAACGAGGTGCTGGTTTAAGTCTTACCTGAGCACCATTTTACTACAAATGGGGCAGGCAAGTTTAGCAGGTGGTGCATTGTTAAAATATGAAATGATAGAATTAGAGGCATTGCTTTTAGTTTTGCTGGTTGATAAGCTTCTACGGGGTCTTTTTTTGTCAGGAGATTTTCCTTCTGGCATCATGAGTACAGTATTAGGGTAAAAAGTGTAGTCCAAGTCGTAGAGCTACACAGGCTAAGGTGAAAGAGGGCATGTTTTATTTTCACTCTTTTGGCTTGAACTAATAAAAGGTAGGATTCTACGTATTCGTGTTAATCCTTTAGGCAATCGCTTCTTCCATTTTTAAAAAAGAGTAAATTGTGACAGAAGCCTTTTGCACAACCCGCATCAGTGACTTTCTCCAGGTGGACGACGCCCATTCGCGCGGCCCCGGTGACTGCCGCGTCCAGGCCACACCTCGCGAACACGCGCGGTCGCCACCGCCACGGAGCCCCGACCTGGAGAGCGCCCGGGCCGCACGACTCCGCTCGGCCGCCATCCTTCCGCCGCTACCCGCGCGACGCAGCCGTCCCCTGGCCCGCGGCACCTCCCACCTCTCAGAACTTTAATACGCTAATATGGACAGAACTCTGAGGTTTGTATTGTACTGAATTATCTAGCCTCACTCAAAAATAGAAATATTTCAGCAGCCAAATAGTGTCTCTCAAAACACTTACCTCTACTAGTGGGGATCAGCAAATATAGTATAAAAGGAAAACGGACCAGCTGCCTGTTTTTGTAAAGCTTAATAAAACTCTGCAACCCATATTTATATATTGTCTGTGGCTATGTTTGTGCAACAATGATGGGGTTCTATAGGAATTTTATATCCCACAACTTACTTTCTGTATCATTAGAAAAAAATTACTAACTCCTGTTTATATGAACAGTTTGCGAAGAGCATATATGTACAAACTTTCAAAAAGGTTCATATCACTGAATAAATCTTTTAATCTAAATAAGATACTCAGCATATATGTCATCTTTGGCAGGTAGAAAAGAGTCCAAAAACTAACATTCATTAAATATAAATTTTCACAGATTCTAGTATTTAGTCTCTATGAGTCTGAGCTACACTCTTATCTTCTTCATATTGTAAAGGCCAAATAGCCACTTAATATAAGGAATAGAGTAATCCAGTCCCTCTTAATTTGAGTTCAGAGGGTCTGAAGACTTCATCAGATCATGTTATATATGTGTGAAAAGTTACATTGATTTCTTTTCAGATATTTTAAAGCTTTTGTCATATTTTACTAAAATGGAGTAGACTAAGTTATAATTTTTGTCTTTTTTCTTGCTCATAAGGCAAATAGAAATTTTAAGCATAAAGTGTTTAAATACATCAGTATACTTGCAAGCAAAGCTGTTGACAGATTGGTAACATTTAGCCTCCTTTAGATCTCACTTATTATTTTTATTAAATACTAACGCCCATACAGCACATTGGGGTGACTGAGAAGGGAAGATATTTAATAAAATACATTAGGACCGAACATTTCTACCCCAAGCTCTGGTTGTCACATTGATGCATTTCTTTACCTTGTACTGAATTTTACACATGAGTTGGATTATAAACACTTTCTTTCTTCAGTGCTTTTGAGATCATTTCCTTCAGGGTCTCAGAATAAAGTATTTATTTAGAAGTAAGCAATGATTTCAATGTAGTAACTATTTGGGGTCTGTATGCCTTTTAAATTCTGCCTACACCATTAATTTGAAAACATTTACCAGTACCTTTCCTTTAGGCATTACATTTTGTAAGTCTTTCTCTTTTCCCTTTTGACCTGCCTTGCAACTCAGGGAAATTATTTTGAAATAATTATCCCAACAGAACGCAGTGATCAGTACATCAGCAGACTTGTATGTCGTGGGAGCAAAATCAGCAAATTAAAAGGGCATTTTGTGAAGAACAGGTCACTTAAAATAGTTCAACTTCTGAACTTGCAAGACAAACCATAATGAAGTGCTATTTTCCTAATGTCCTTGAGTATAACAGAATAAAATCTTCTCAAGTATTTTACACAAAGAGCTCTGTTCATAAGAAATTAGGTCAAACTATTAAACTCACCTCTGTTTGATGTAAAATAAAACTGCTTATTGCAGATCTAGCAAAAACACTCAGTGTCCTATTAGTTCCTTCAGAGAATATCCCAGATAACCTTAAAGTAATCTAAAGCACAAGTGAACTTCAATCCTTCCTGTCTACTCTGAGTCTTAAGCACATTAGAATAATTTAAAAATGCAGTCTTGCAAAAATATAGTCATTTCTTGCTGATTTTGTGCTTCTTTTCAATTTGTCAACTATGCTTTAATTTCTCTGTGCTTTATGTATGGTAGCAGATGATCAAGATAATAAAAGGTAAAATAAAGGAACTAGGCTAATTAATATTGAATTAATAAAGTTTTGAAATATAAATAAGTTTGTATAAACTGTCATTTGATTTTTGTGTAAGATAAACTCCACATTTTTCTGTCTCTTCTCTCATCCTTTAACCTCTCAGTATTTTATTGCTAATAACTAATTTCTTGTAAGACTACATTTACCCCTTTCATTTCCTAGAATAATTAAAAGGAATGTATTTAACCTACACTGGAAATAATATAAAATGCCTCTTTAAGTATCGGAAGTAATTTAATTTTAACACATGAATCAAATCAAATATTCAAAATTATGTGTTTATTAGTTATTTTGTATTCTTTCCTTATCTTGTACGAAGAAAGATTCATTGAAGAAATTGGAAGCTCTTTATGCATTTCACAGAAAGGCAGAAGAAGAAATTTCTATGTACTTTTGAAACATCTTACAATTTAACAGTGAAGTTTTGCAGCATGGCCAACAGTCTTAAGATGTATTGGCTTGAACAACATTGTTAATTTTGTTCCTGATTGATCTGCTTAGTTTTTTGTCCTCCTAGTCAAACTCTGCTGATTTTCATGAGTTCCTCATGAAAGGAGACAGAATATACAACCCCAAAATATGCCGCTCTGCCATGAGAATTACTTTTAACTAAAGGCTTTAGAAAAACACCAGGTACTCTTCAAGGAGTCTTCAAGTATCCTCTACCATTCACTGAAGCAGAATTATATACCTGTTCTGGCTTGCTTCTTTTCCTATGTGATTAAGCTTTAGCCAAAGAAGTGTACATGGAAACAATTTATTCCATCTCAGTAAGAAATTTTGAGTCCTGGCTTGGTTTTACAATTGTTTTTTCCTATTTTTCTTGGTCCAAAATGACTCAAATAAGGGCAATTCCTTTTTTTAAGCCTGAGATATAGTAAAAATAAATCAAAATTAAACTACCAAATAATGGCAAACATTTTTACATTAAAATTTTTATTTTACCTGAAAGAGGGAGTGGAGGGAAAGAGGAAACAAGAATTGAAATGTGTAATGTGCATGTACCAATTCCCTACAATGAATGTTATGGTTGCTAATTATGTGTAATGAAAGTTAAAAAGGAAATAAAAAAGTTTCTCCATGTGGAAATTGATTGTAATAGCTGAATAACTTAAACTCAGATGATTTATTCATGCTTCTTTTGTGCACAACCAAAGCACCTATATAAATTTGAAATAAATGAGGCCCACACAATATGTGATTATGTACAGAAGGTCCATAGATAACTAGTTGCCTTGACCTATCTATAACTTTATGAACTAAGACTTGACTCTATTTGCCAGCCTAGAAAACAACATCTTTCAATGCTCCCATTTTGTACCATTTTTAGAAATTATTACATAAACACAACTTACTCAGAGTCTTCTGGTTTCTGCAACCTGGACATTCTGTCCACAAAAGCACATGCATATGCAATCTGTAAAGACAAAATAGAGTGTAATTCAGTCATTTAATGGCATTAGCCTGGAGTGAACTAGTAGCAGACTAACATTTACACACATAGATTAGAATCTGACAGGTTGGTTTTGAAACTTGCTTCTAAATACAGTATATAACCTTTAGCAGTTTAATTCTTTTTCTGATTTATTTTACTGTCCTGTAAATGAGAATAAAGCTAGCATCTAAAGACAACTATTGAATTAATAAAGATGAGGTCAAGTAATATACATACACACTTAACAGAATCCACAGCACCTAGAAAATGCTGAAAAAATTACAGGTTTTTTTCATTTATACAACTGAGTAAATAATGCTCTTGGGCCAAGAGACAGCCTTCTTAGGATCTCTTGTTGGCCAACTTGATGTCTACCTCTGTGGCTCTGTAATAAATTATTCCTTAGTGATTACACGTCAGACTAACTAGCTACAGAAATGCTGTTCTGTCACCTTGTCAAGTACATCAAATTGTGGTTGCAGTAGGAAAATGCAGTCTAGTGGAAGAGGGCCTGTTACACAGTGCTGTGGTGGGGTGTCCCCTGAAAGCCTCATGTGTTTGAAAAGTGATAGGGTGGTGGGAGCCCCACGCTCTTCACCTCCTCCCTTCACTCCCTGCTTCCTGGCTCCATGACATGAGCAGCTTTCCTTCACAGCAGCTCTTGCCCCTCCGCCAGCTCTACACTTGGGCCAGACAACTATGGATTTAGAATTTCTGAAGTCTGAGCCAAAATAAACCACTTCTCCTTAAATTGTGGAATTTAGGGTATTTTTGTACCAGTAAAAAGGAAAATAAAACCCATAACGAGGTTCTGGTAAGCTTTCCTAATATCCTTATTATTACTGATGATGTTCGTTACTGTGGTAGATCATCAAGTTGGTTAAGAGGCCTTCTTTCATTAAATATATTAATGAAATCATTTATTGTAAAATCTTTATGTAAGAGTCTGTATGGTATTTTACCCTGAAAATTATTTGGATATATCTGATATAAAAGTATGGATTTGAATTTCAATTCTCATTCGGGACCTTTCTCTTCTATGTGGTATCATTCAGGAAAGTATTTATAAAATTATATGTTGATTCCAGTGTTTTGCACTTCCCACAAAATTGGTGCTAGTTTACAAAGTATGGTGTGTGTGTATCTGTGTGCATTTACATATGTGTGTGTTAATATTCCTGTTTTTGAAATTATACTTAAGAATTGTTAGCTAAAAATAGATTAGATTGTTTACTGAACTTTTAATTACAAGATGCATTTTGTCAAGATAAATCAAATAATTCTTCAGTATTTCATTTTCTTTAGTCACATTTCCTTATTACCATAATTATAAAAATGGACATAAATGGAATGAAATCTACAAGATATAACAAACTTAAGTGGCACAAACAGAATTTTTTACATTTCTTTTTACATCATTCCTTAATAAATCTATCCTGTATCCCTCATCTTGGTACATTCCACTTCTATGTTTTATATGCTCAGGAAATCTTAGGAACCATTCTAGAATCCATACTTTGTTTGCATTTTGACATATATCTTTATAAAGTCTTGGAATATAACTTTCTAAATAATTAAAATATATTCTGAGTCCAGCCACTTTGCTCTATGTTCTTAAAAAATTTCTTTAGTTCACAGGGTAATTTCTTTCTTGAAGCACTGAAAAACAACCTGATTTTTCCCTTCTTCTTGGCTTTTTAATACAGTATCAAATTAATATTTGGAGTGACTTTTATTAAAAATCGTAAAGTAAATCATGCTATCCCATAGACCAACATCTCCCTTTATCTCTCCATAATCCTTACAATGCAAATCTGAATTGTCTATCAGGCCCCTGCCTGCCTGGTCTGTCCTCTGGCAGTGCCTGTGAACTCAGGTTGCACAGCACTGCCCTAGTTCACAGGGTGTCACCTCCCAACCTACTGCTGCTGTCCTCAAGGAAGGCTTTGCAGTGCTGTGAGGACTCTGACTCCAGATGTTCACAAAACTGCCATTGTCTCATTGTTTGGCCCTAGATCATAGGTTCACTTTAAAAAAGGAGTATCTTCCTAAGTCAAGCTACAGAATCTTATACCTTAAATATTTACTATGTAATATATTTCATCACTACTTTCTTACTACACTTACCTTAAACTTTTTATCCAGTTACTGGATCACTATTAAATTTCTGTCTCTGTGTAACAAAGTACAGAGACTTTATTGTCTGTGATTCTTCCTGTTAATCAGAGAGTAATACAATCTTTGTTGAATGTATGAAAGTTCCCATAGAATTGTTGAATCACACTTAATGTTTATTTTTTTCTTTTGTGAAAAAAAATAGTTAGATTTCTGGGTTGGTATGCCACTTTCTAAATAGGTTGCCATGTAAAAACTTCCAAATTTAAAGACATCTGTGGAATTTTTTAATATAATACAAAGAAAGGCATGAGCCTAGAATTCCCTTTAAATTACAAATAAAGTGCAAATATAAAAAAGCTTCACTTTTATATTTTCATTTACTCTTCAATAAGCAGACAACACTTCATCAATAATTAGTAATAGCTATATAATTTCCATATAGTATTTTGAGAAATGAAGAGACTACTGTATGTTTAGAAATTAGAACTACTCTACAATACTTTCAGATTGTTTTCCAATTATATTTGCATTTTCTCTAAGTAAATAAAGGTAGAGAAAATCAGTATTTTTCAACATTAAGGTTTTAAAATTCTTGACTAATGACATAATCTAATTAAAAAATTATTATATTTTGATATTAATCTCTTTTGTTTCAGGTGATACCATAAGGCTGCATATGCATAGATCAACAAGCAGAAATATATGAAAACAAATTTATCAGAATGGTTTGCAGTATCTTCTTAAGTGCAACCATTATGGAGAAAACATTAAAAAAACCTGTTAAACACTAGTAAATGAAGAACAGAATTATTATGTAAATATTTGTGAATTAATATGCTTTAATATACCAAATTATTTAATGCAAAATGTAAGTGTGTTTAATATTCAGGAAGGTGAAATCATTCATTAGATGGTGTATTTTCACCTAGGTTGAAATTGGTTGTTGTTATGAAAATCAGCTTGTTCAGCTATCAAGTATTTCTGAATTTCATTTCTTCAGTGGTAAAATAGAGGTATGCCTTACATTTTTATAGCTGTCCTCATGACTACCATTATTTTTGTTTCTGTGACCTCTCCCTCTGGATGGTTTATTTGGCCTTCCTATAATGAATTGTTCCTTCTACACTTCCAATTGTACTCCAACTATTTGTGGTGTTCATTTGAATTTTCAATTCTTATGCTGTCTGCAGTCCTTACATGTATTTCCACTTCAGTTTCATCACAGTTTGTGTTCTTCATATTGCATAAGAGACAAAATAGGATATTAAAGCTGACATGGTTATTTATCACCGATTTTACTAGACTTTGGACTATTTAATGTAGACAAAAACATAAAAAAATCCCAGAGACCGACACATTACTGTTTTTTAATATAATGATAATTGCATTACATCAAGATTTCATACATGGTAAAATATGGACCCTATAATGATCAAAAGTTTCCAAATGTATGTACTTGCTACATGTTAAGGTCAAAATATAAGTTAAGGATTTGGTTTTGTTCTTTTTGTTTTTCTGTTTTGAATTTGTATTAAACATTTTATTTAAAGGCTGTAACACTAAAAAGAAGAACACAACACAGATTACATTATGATGTCCAAGGCAGCATTCTACATGAGAGAAATCAAAACAAAACAAATTTATACAGTAAATATACCAGTCCTGAACACAGTACTTGAAATTTAACCCAAGCTGCATATGCATAAAATGATCTGACTACAGCATTATGCAAAATAAATTTTTTTAGAACACCAGAATGTCAACCATTCTGACCATAAAGTGACTTATTCCCCTAAAGAGTATTTTGAGATAATTTCTATATGACATGAAAAGAACTGACATAACCCTTAAATACTACAAAAATAGTTGAAAACATATTTGTAATGCAGTTTTCTATAAAATATACAGTTATTACTTAAAAAATTGAAAAGCCAAAGACCACCCTGAATAATGGTGAAAACCTCAACAAAGAAAAATGCTTATTATTTGGATATCATTGGCAGAAAACTGATAAGATTTTGTTGAGGGGAACAAGGAAGGTATGGAATGAAATCATTCATGCAAAATTTGTTCAAAAATCTTCATAAAGTTGTAAATTTATGCTTGTAACATCTTAAAATATTATACCATGAACACACTTTCTATTATTTAACTGGAGGACAAAAGAATATCTTGAAGAAACTGTTTCTCAAAATGAGGTTCAAAAGCCCAAAAGAGTTCTAATGTGGGCTCAGTAATAAACATGGTAAACAAATACCCTGGGTGATTATTTGACACTCTGAAATGGCCTACGGAAAAGAGCAACACTTAAAAGCAAGATCCTAAACATATATCTGACATGTTAGAATTCTCTGTAAGTTTATGTTGTGAATACTGCTTTTTGTTTTAAAACCAGTTCCAGGCATTAAGAGACACATACATGCCTCGAAAATGAACAGGTGAATGCACATAAAGATTTTCCTTTGATGTTTTCATTAGTTTCAAACTAAATTATATAAAGAAAAGACAATACATGAGTGCAAGCCTTGGAAAAGTAATATTTCTCATGAAATGGGGCATCTAAAAATGGTTAAAAGATAATCTCTTAAATGTTTACAAATTTTAAATCATTCTGAATATAAAACTAGATTGTTAACTAAAATTAGGATGCTATATATCATCCTTCTGTTTTAGTATCATTTTTATGCCAAGGATGTGAAAGGTAATCATCATCATCTAAATGTAAATAAGTTATAATGGTACAATCTTAGTTTAATTTAATTTTAGTTAATGATCTAGTTTAAATTTAGAACAACTTAAAACTTATAAACATTTAATAAGTTATCTTTTAATCTTTTTCAGATGCCCCATTTCATGAGAACTATTACCTTTCCAAAGCTTGTAGTCGTATATTGTATTTTCTTCAAATAGAAAAGATACAAGCATATGTGTTTTTATTCACAATTGTTGGTATTTTTTGGATTTTCCTGAAGATTAAATAAACTGACCCCAAAAGGTGGCCAGTTTCAAAAGTGTAGTTGGAGAGAAACTAGCATAGGTAAGATATTTTACTGAAAAGACAAATTGTTCTCTTGTATCATAAGTAAAAAGAAAAAATATTAGCCACTATGTCCCCCTCAACAAATGGAATGTACATACAAGTATGGTTAACAAGCAATTGCCTCATTGTTATTTAAATCAGTTCATAAAAATCTAATCTATGAACAAAAAATTCCATATTCTCTACTATAGACTATAAGAATCAAGTATTACATATAAATATAGCTTCAAAACAATAACTTAAAATTAGCTTCCAGACATCTCTGAAATGGTTAATTCTATCTAGGCTGGTAACAAGTTTTTCTAAGCATTAAATGGCAACATAAGCAAAATGCATAGTTGAAAATTGGGGATCAGACCCCTTCTTCATACATCAAAAGATGATTGATATACTCAAAACCTGCAAATTCATATCCATCAAGCTCTCTCACAACATCATTAACATCTGGGGTGAGCTGGACAGGTTCATTAGTAAATTCAGGATCAAAGTTGTCCAAACTGAATCCCTCAGAGATATTTGGTTTAAATGGAGGCACCACCTGCTTTGCTTCCATCATGTCCCAGTCCACATTTTGAAAAAATGGATGCTCTTGAATATCAGCAAAGCCCCTGTCAAGATGAGAACCCAGTCACTCTTATAGGTTCTTGTTCAGAAAATCCTCTAGGACATTTGCAGCTTGTACAGACAGAAAACGAGGTATGACAATGTTTCTTTCCAAAATTACTTGCAAGAAATGCTCGACTGAGTTTTCATAAGGATTATCAGAGCTCTCATCAAGATTGAATGGAAACTCTCCAATCATCATGATATACATGAGTACACCAAGATTCCACCAGTCCACACTGAAGCTATAATCTTCCCTTCTTATAAGTTCTGGAGCCATGAAATTAGGAGTGCCACAGAAAGTGCAGGTCGTGTCTCCTGGATGTAAGCCTTCCTTACACAAGCAAAAATCAATGAGCTTAATGTACCCTTCTGAATCCAATAATACATTTTCCAATTTTAAAATTCTGTAAAGTATTCCTTGCTGATGAAGGTAGTTGACTGCTAAACTGATTTCTGCAGAGTAAAACCTGGCATGTTCTTCAGGAAGCCACCTTTGTTGCTGCACACAAAATAGTAGATCTCCCCCACTGACATAGTCTAGAAGAAGGAACAGTCTGCTTTCTGTCTGGAAGCAAGCATGCAGTCCAACTAGAAAAGGACAATTGAATGCCTGCTCTAGAATGTGCTTCTCTCTCTGTATCTGATCAATGTTGACATGCTCTTTTTTCACTGCTTTCATTGCATACATATGATTTGATTCTTTCTGTTGGACTAACAGTACTTTCCCATAACTTCCTCTGCCAATCACTCAAAGTAAATCAAAGTCCTCAAGACCTAAGCCACATGAAGCTTTGCCACTTTCCCCAGTGTTCCCTGCCTCATTCTCTTCATCAACTTGTTCTAAAGCCTCATGAGTTAAAAGGTTATGTGGGATCATTGTGTGTGCAGGGTCTGAAGCCATGGATAATGGATCGACTGACATCATGGGCTCTTATGGTAAAGAATGCTGCCCACATTCAATTATGACAAGTTTGTGGCACTTCTTGTGAACTGAGAGTTACAGTCCGTGAACTTATACACCCGGCAGCCAAGTCCCCCTACAGGGTCTGTGCAGACAGCACAGTGAGCTTGCCTGCTGAAGTGTTTGGCCTGAAAAGTGTGGCCATTCACATAATATAGTTTCTCCAGCACCCTGCAGCTCTGTGGTGGATGGATTTCTCTTCTCCTGGACAAGGTACTTTAGGATGTTCTGATATACAAGGTGATGAATGAATTAAGAGCTCAGAATCTTTCTTTAGCTCAGAAAGCCTAATGGCCTCTTCTAACTCCAACTGAGGTGACACAGTATACAGATCTCCTTCCTCCTCTACCCAGTGTGTGGTGAAAAGCTGTTAATTGTCCAAAGACCACACATCTTGTTCTTTATCACACAGGCCCTCAAAGGAGATGGAATTCTCAAGAGACATTGTCATGATGTCTCTTTCCAAAATCAGGGCCAATCGGGTAGAGGTGTGGGTGGTGGAGGTGCCTGGGAAAAAGGGAACATAGATGGGTTGGCTGCCCAGGGAAACAGGCAGGCAGGGCTCAGAGAACAAGAGCGACCTGGTTGCCTGCAGGGACCACACTGGCCGGCATTCTGCAAGGCTCTCTGTGAAGTTGTTTCCAATAGTGCTAGCCAGGCCTGGACAGATGTACACCAGGCTTTTCAGTGTCACTCAGGACTGTGGCTGTGACTTCAGTCTCCCCCTCTGGACTTTGACTCTCTAGGTTTTCTGTGCCTGGCTCTGGGGAGGCCTTCCCAGAGCTACTGGGTGTTTCTGGGCCTGGTGGTACTTGCCCCACACTCTTCCCAGTTTCTGTGCCATTGGTATTTGGGCTTAGGGAGACTTCACTGAGGTACCTTGATTTTGGTAGGTCACTGGTGGTCACTTCTGGGGAGACCATCCCTGGGGTGTCTGTGACAGTTGTGTGGCTGTTGCAGCATGGCCTGTGGCATCTGGATGGAGTCAGCCATCTTCTTAATGTTTCACAGATACTTTCTCTACCTGGGGTCCTGAGGCTGCAGCTTCTCAAAGTGGAGAAGCAGCTCAGCATGTTTGATGTTGACTGTCTCCAGCCAAGTGAGCTTGGGAGATGGCTGTTACTAGATTGTGACACCATTAACAAGGGTTCCAAGTTCTGTTTGGAGATGTTGTCAAGGAAGTGAGCTCATGTCTTGGGGATTCCATAACCTGAGTCTCCATGTACTAGAAAATCCTATAGCCCAGTAGCGATAGAGACCCCTAGGCAGGAAGAGATGAGCCCCTCCCCAAAGAAGTTCAGATAGCTGGCAGAACAGGCTTAACTACCCATAAAAAGCTGATAGTCTGCTGAGGCTATACCTCCTCTTCACTCTGTACCCTGCAAAGCTTGGTTTGCTAAGATTAAAAAGAAAAAGAACCTTAGCCCTAAGACTTAAATGGCCCCTGAAAAGACCCTTCCCTGTTGTCCCTAGTAATGAGCTAAGTTAATCATTAACTAGTCAAGTAGGGGCACCCTTAGCCCAGAAGCAGGATGGGCCCCAACTACTATAAAACCAGCATCTTGAGCCCCCCTGCAATCATGGCTCCATTTTGGGCCACCTGCCTGTCTCTCTGCAAGAAGGCAGAGTACTCTTACATGCTTGCTGAATAAAAGTACAACTTTGCTTCTAAGCTTTTGGTCTCTATGAGATTCCTCCACAACTTTGTGCTTCTTATTGGGAGAGTCAGGCCCGGGGCTATGGGGACTCTACTCCTGTCTCCGCCCATGACAGCCATTTTTTCTTCATAGTAAATAAATCAGTGGCCACTTATTTTGGTATTTGTATCCACTTAACTATGAATATTTTTTTTCTATTTCTCATCTGTTAGTTTTTCACTTTTGCATTACTGGGGCTTGTACTCTGCATCTCCTCAGTGAACTATATCCTCAAACACTGTACTCCAGATACACACTAAGGGTCTCACTAACTCACCAAATTGGTCAGACTGGACTTCACCATGTGACCTTCTTACCTCAGCTGTCCAGAGTGCTGCAGTCACACACCATCCTGCCTGATTCAGTGTGCAACTACAGTGGTCTGGGGTGCCTTTATTGCAGAGATTTTCTTCACTTTTCCAATGGACTTCCCTTTTCATCAAGGAGCCTGAGAGAGGCCCTCTTTCTGTTGCTCACTTCTACTCTGTCTTCTGGAGCTCAGAACAATGCCCTTTATGGCCCCCTGCACCTCTGTGCTGTGGATCCAAATACTGTCTCAGCACAGCCACTGGGGTGGGGGGAAAGTGGTGCTGCTGGCACCCATGCAGCTCACCTCCTCAGCACTGGGGGGCTCTGCTCCTCAAGTTTTTTGTTTTTCACTGTGAAGTACATCTGAGGATTTTATGTGGCTATGGTGTCCCTGAGCCCACTCTAGGAAGTTGTATAACAAATTTCTTCTATGTGAGGGTCAACCTGATACCAGCAACATTGAGCTATTGAAATCTTGATTTCAGGATCTGCAAAGAGGTGAACCTGAAGAAGACAGCTTGTACAGGACAGTACCCTTTGGAGCACTGCTTGTTTACCCTTCATGACTGTGCAGCCAGCTGGGAGTAGCAGTGTTTATCAGGAAGAAAGTATCAGGTCACATGTTGCCAGCAAATTGTTAACTGCTTCAAGATGTGGTGGAGGATGCTTGTAATCCCGGCACCAGGAGGCTGAGTAAATGCATTTGAAGTCAGCCTCAGCTATATACTGTGTTCAAGGCCAGCACAAACTACATAGCAATATGCTGTGCATGGGGCTGGTGTGGCTTTTGCACCTCCATCACAGGGGCTCTCTGATGTCCAAAAGGAGGCAGCACAGCTCCTTGTCCTTGCCTCACTCCCAGATCCTGATATCTTCACAGAAATCAGTATCCTGGTTCAATTATCACTGCATAATGAACCATCTCAGAATATAAAGACTTCAAATATCTTCAATATTAGGGACTGTGATTCTGGTTCCATTGTGGCTTCTTAAACTGACCCTTCCTGCATCATTCTTGGAACAATATTTCATTAATGGACATTCTCAGTAGTATGCTTTGAAAAAACATCTACAAGATACTGATGGATACCAACCCTTCTGTGCATGATGAGAGGCACAAATCTTTCTTGCTGAGATCAAAAATATGGCAAAGATTTCTCTTCTCACAATTTTTCTTCAATATCACAGTAGAAGTTGTACCTGTGCCTCAGAGCCTAGCCTAGCGGCCAGTGGACGCCAAGGCTTGAGCACCTGTGTGTGGTGGCTGGAGTGCCATGGAATCCTGCTGCAGCCTGTGTGTTTGTTAGGAGGCTGGTACCTTCTGGGGCATGGCTGGCATTCATTGCCCCCTATCAGCCATGACCCCAGTCCCTGAAGATCAAGAACAAAAAGCTGGAGTAGGATGTAGAGCCCAGCAGCCCCAGCGGCAGTAAAGAAGTCACTGAGACTGAGGGTGCTGGATAAGCTCAAGCGCTACTACCACGGCTTCCGTCTGCTGTGGGAAAGTTAAGGTTTGGGTAGCTTGATAATTACAGTAGCACATTGGTTCACAGACTTAATTCTTTCTACAATTTTGGTTGCAAACCAAATTGGCTGTAAACCAAATTGAATTTGATGGTTAGGTTCACTGTTGACCTTAAGTTTACATGTCTCTACATAATTAATTACTTTCTTCTATGTGGTGCTTTCAGTCAAGCTGGAGGAGATAGCATTTATCCCTTAGAAAAATCTAGAAAAGTTTACTGTTCAATAGGGACTTATCCAGGATATTTTCCTTAAATAGTTTAACTCCTTGAATATGGAGGGGCTTTTATTTTATTTTATTATTATTTTTTGGTACTGGGGATCGAACTTGGCTCCTTGCGCCTGTGTAGCAGGTGGTGAAACCATTGAGCTAAATCCCCGAGTGGAGGGGCTTTTATTAATTTGAAAAACATGTTTAAATATCTTTCTAGAAACTATTTCTTTAAACATTATGCCACGATGATTGTTGTAGTATACATCTGTAATTCCAGCACTCAGAAAGCTGAAGCAAATGGGTCATCAGTTTGAGGCCAACCTGGGAAACAGTGAATTTCAGGCTGTCTGGGAATACACAGTGAGAGCCGTCTCACAAAACTAAAAGGAGAAATAATTACATCCCAGGACTTCCTTAGCCTGGTTTTCCTACAATTGAATAATACACCATATTCACAGAACCAAGGACATCTGAATAGATGCAGAAAAATCATTTGACAAATTCCAACACTCATTCATGATAAAAAAAAAATAAGCCCTACAGAAAATTGGAATAGATGATCTTTATCTCAATCTAATAAAAGCAATCTATGAAAAATCAACAGCCAATATTATACTAAATGGTCAAAAACTGTCTTCACTCCAAAATCAAGAACAAGACAAATATGTCCACTATCAACACTTCTAATCAATATAGTTCTGGAAACATTACCCAGAGCAATTAGACAAGAGAAGGAAATAAAATTAATAAAGATAGGAAAGGAGAAACTAAATTATCATTATTTGCGGATGACTGAATATTCTACATTGAAGACCTCCAAAATTCCACCGAAAGACTTCCAGATTTAATAATCAAATTCAATAGCATGGTGAGATACAGAGTCAACACTCAAAACTCAATAGCATTCCTTTACAAAAATAACAAACTCACTGAGAGAGAAATTAGGGGAATCACAATAGCATCAAAAAGATAAGATACACCATCCCTCACACACACACACCGCTAACAATTTACAAATACGATTATAAAGTTTAAATAAATTTAGGAGGTTGTAGATCACAGTAATTCTTACCCCTCCCATAGACTGTTTAAAATTAAATCTTGCCTCAGCTGTTGCTGGCTCTTTCATAAGTGTTCATTCATCAAGGTGCATCCTACCTCAGGGTAGAAATTACACTATTACTTCCCAGTTTTGCTACTAGGATAGTTCTCTCTTCCCTGCTTTATTTAGGGAAAACTTGGTGAAGAAACTAGTTCTGCCTTCCACATAAAGAAAACTTTCCAGCTCTTCTTCCTCCTGATCCCTTAAAATTAAAGCCATTAGTTATTTTAGGAACTTTTTCATGGGCTCAGGTAGCAGCTGCCCTTCTAACATTTGTGGAATTAGTGTGTATATAAGCCATTCTTCCTGTAATCAAACAGTCTTCATGGCACCTTTCAACCTTGATTCAGCAAGGAGTTAACAGCACATGGGGGTCAATTTACATTATGTGATATATGGGCTGTAAATAAGTTGCCACATTTTCTGAGCTTTGTAGTTTGATAAACTCTGAAGACTAGAAAAAGAAAAATTAGAAGGCTTTATAATAAAGTTTTGTACAATCTCTTCAGAATTTTTTGTTGTGAAAATTGTGTTAATGGCTTTAATGACATGTTGGAATTTTCCTAGGGTGATGAATCTCTAAATTTGCATTATAACAAATGAATTTACAAAATACATTAAAAATATTTTTATTGGAGAAATTGCATGGAGTTGTTGTTATGTTCCATTTTGTAATAATAATACATAAAAACCATGACTATGACACCCACCAGCCATTGTGGAGCCATGCAGCCATCTGCAACAACAAAGCCCCCTCCCCACCCCCTGCCTCTGGTCTCTTGGCTGTGCAGCTACCTGGTTCCACACTACAGAGGCACAGGGAACATAAAGACCATTGTCCTGAGCTGAAGAAGGGAACAGGAGAGAGTTGGCCTCTCTCAGGCTCCCTGATGAAAACTGAAGCCCGCTGGAAAAGTGAAGAGAATCTCTGCAATAAAGGCATACCAGACCACAGTACTTGGTAAGTTGGAGGGATCATCACCTCCCATCAGAACCTGAACTATCTTCAAGAGAAAGGCAGCTGGAACCTGCAATAGAACCTTGCACAGTTCAACCCTGCAGGAGGTCAGGAAGCTCAACTTGGGACTTGCAGCCAGAAATCTGTCTGAATCTCATGGGTCTGTGACTGGCTTATGGAGACTTATTGACTTATAACTGCACACTTCGGCCAACATTGTCTATTGTGACAGTAGAGACATACCCTGAATGAGTCCCTTCATTTTTATCTTTTATTTGTTATTTTCAAAATTACCATTTTTTTTGCTCTTATTTTAAATTTTTTTCTTCTTTTTCTACTCTTTTAAAATTTTTATTTTTCTCTTTTTTCTTTCTTTTCTCTTTTCTTTCTCTCGCTCTCTCTCCCTCACTCCCTTGTTGTGCCACATTGTTCTTCATCTCCCTTTATGTTCCTCTTCTGATCCTAATTCATATTTCTTCTTTATTTTCCTTTTCTTCTCTTTCCTTCTCTCAACTGTGTCCTCTGGCCTCACTGCCAACCTTCCCCTACCATTCTAACTACCTATCCCTCCCTCCCCAGCTCCTTCTAATACCCCATTCTGAAGGGTAAAGTTGCTACATTGAAGAGTTTATTCTTGATTTTTATTTAATTCACACAGTTAAGGTGATAGATTAATAACTACCACAAATTGTCATTTTTGAAGAGGTACTCAATGATATTGTGTTACTAATTGTATCACTTGGGCTAAGGTATTGTGATTGATCTAATCAGTTGTCCTTCCTGGTACAATGAAAATGAGACAGGCTTGGGGCTGGGATTTAGCTCAGTGGTTCCAGTGCCTGACTCGCAAGCACAAGGTCCCAAGTTTGATCCCTGGTACCAAAAAAAAAAAAAAAAATTCAAGAATAGGCAAACTTCTTTGGGACAGGGATTTAGCTCAGTGGTCTCGCTGCCAGCTGTGCAAGCACAAGGACCCGAGTTCGATCCCTGGTACCAAAAAAAAAAAAAGAAAGAAAGAAAGAAAATGAGACAGGCTCAGAGCCATTAGAGACTGAAGACATAAAGACTAGCTATACCTGGATGACACCTCTGAGAAGCAATCATTCATAAGGGACCTAAATACATCAACAAAGATACTTACGATAAGCAACTTTAAAGTATCAATGCAGGAATTAAAACAAATACAATAGCAAAAACAAAAATGAGAAGACATTTATGCAAGGCAGAATCTCAGACTTCCACCCCACAAAAGGCAAATTCTGGGCAACAACCTGCACACAACCTGGACACCCTGAACAGATAGCACAGAAAGTAACAAAATAGATGAATGAGGCTCTAGAAAAATGCAAAGCAGAAATAATCTCCCAGATAACTACAGAGGTGGTGAGCAGAGTGAAAGACATGATTAGAGGCTCTAGAACAGAGACAGATAAAAAAAAATAGATGAGATCAGACACATCCTGGAAGCCATGAATGCCCAGCATAAGAAAGAAATGGAATCCATGAAACAGATTCAACAGATATTCAGGAGATTAAAAACACCATTGAAAGTATGCACAGCAGATTAAGGGAATGTAAAGATAGAATATCAGGTATAGAAGACAGGATTACAGTTAATGATGATGAAAACAGAGATTTCTTAAAAATAGTAAGGGACCATGAGAAATCAATCTAACAGCTGCTAGATGATGTAAAGAAGAATAACATAAGACTGATAGGAATCCACTAAAAAAACAGGAGAAAGTACAACTGACACACACAAAAAAATGTTCACAGAAGTAACCCAACAGAAGAACAAAATCCTACAAGCAGTTAGAGAAGAGAAACAAATCATCTACAAAGGAAAACCCATCAGAATCATGGCAGACTTCTCAACACAAACCCTCAAATCAAGGACAGCCTGGAGTGAAGTATTTCAAACCCTAAAAGAAAATAAAGTCCAACCTAGACTGTTGTATCCTGCAAAATTATCTTTCAAAATTAATGGGGAAATTAGATACTTACACGACAAAGAGCACCTGCGAAATTTCCTGAACACCAAACTAGCACTCCAAAAAATTCTAAGCAATATCCTAGAAAAAAACAATGAAGGTCACAACTTCATGTGGGCCAACAGAGGGAACCCACCAGGCAAGGCAAGAAACTAAAGGGAAAGGGAGGGAAATAAGAAATAAAAGAGCCAACAATAGTAAAACTTCATGACATGGATGAGTCAATATCTATGAATTATAACAATCAATGTTAATGGCCTCAATTCACCAATCAAAAGAAATAGACTGGCAGAATGGATCAAGAAGCAAAATCCAACAATATGCTATATACAAAATAACACACCTAACTCAAAAAGGAATTCATGAAATTGAGTAAAAGGATGAAAGTAAAAGGATGGAAAACAGTTCTCCACACCATAGGAACCCAGAAAAAAGTAGGGGTAGCAATCTTATGTGTAGACAAAGTAGATTTCAAACCCAAACTAATTAAGAGAGACAAAGATGATCACTACATCCTTGTGAAGGGAACAATCCAAGAGGAAGAGATGACAATCATAAATACATATGCACCAAATATGAATGCCCCCAGCTATACAAAACAAATATTAAGGGACATGAAAAACCAAATAAGCACTAATACAATTGTAGTGGGGGACCTCAATACCTCACTATCAAATACATGGGTCATCTAAATGAAAAATTAACAACAAAATTCTAGAACTGAACCAAGCTATTGAACAAATGGACTTAATAGATGTTTACAGTGTTCCACCCCACAAAATTAGAATACACATTCTTTTTGGCTGCACACAGGTCATTCTCCAAAATAGACCACATGCTAGCTCATAGGACATGTCTATGTAAATGTAAAAGAATTGAAGTTACCCCCTGTATAATATCAGACCACACTGCAATAAAATTAGAGATCAGTAACATAAGAAACAGCAAAACCCCAACAAACACATGGAAATTGAATAACACCCTCCTGAACAACCAATGGGTCACACAGGCAATTAAAGAAGAAATTAGACAGTTTCTACAAGTAAATGATAATACCAGTACAACATACAGGAGTCTATGGGACACAATGAAGGCAGTTCTAGGTGGGAAATTCATAGCACTGAATCCTGAAATTAGGAAAACAGAGAGAACTCAATTAAATAACCTAATACAGAACCTCAAGCTCCTAGAAAAAGAAGAGCACAACAAATCCAAAGCTCATACAGGAGAGGAAATTCTAAAAATCAGAGCAGAACTCAATGCAATCAAGACTAAGAGAATGATACCAAAAAATTAATGAATCAAAGAATTGATTTTTTGAAAGAATAAATAAAATTGATAAACCCTTAGCCAACCTTATCAAAAAAAGAAAGAAAAGGCTCAAATCTATGCAATCAAGAATGAAAAAGGTGAAGTCACAAATGATCCTGCAGAAATCCAAAGCATCATCAATACCTACTTTGAGAACATGTACTCTAAGAAAATGGAAAACACAGAAGAAATGGACAGATTCCTAGATGCATACAAATTGCCAAAGTTAAATGAAGAAGATATAGAAATTCTAAACACCCCAATTACAATGAGTGAACTTGAAAATGTAATTAAAAATTTATCAACAAAGAAAAGCCCAGGTCCTGATGGCTTCACTGCTGAATTCTACAAGACATTTAAAGAACTATCACCATTACTCTTTAAATTCATCAAGGAAATTGAAAGGGAAGCAAAGCTTCCAAATTCATACCTGGAAGCAAGTATTACTTTGATTCCAAAACCAGGGAAAGACACAATGAAAAAATAGAACTACAGGCCAATCTCTCTAATGAAGATAGATGTAAAAATCCTCAATAAAGTACTAGCAAACAGAATATAAAGGGTCATTAAGAAGATCATACACACTGACCAAGTCAGATTTATCCCAGGGATACAAGGAGGTTCAACATTCATAAATCAATAAACATAATAGACCATATTAACAAAGTCAAAAACCATATGATCATCTCAATAGATGCAAAAAAGGCATTTGACAAAATCCAACACTCATTCATGCTAAAATCCCTACAGAAAATTGGAATAGAAGGTCTTTAACTCAACTTGATTAAGGCTATCTATGAAAAACCAACAGCCAACATCATGCTAAACGGTCAAAAACAGAAAACTTTCATGCTAAAATCAGGAAGAAGACAAGGATGCCCACTATCACTTCTCCTGATTAATATTGTTCTTGAAACACTAGGCACAGCAATTAGAAAAGAGAAAGAAATAAAAGGAATAAAAATAGGAAAGGAAGAAGTTAAACTGTCATTATTTGCTGATGATATGATTCTTTACATAGAAGACCCAAAATACTCTGCCAAAGGACTTCTAGACTTAATTGACAGATTCAGTAGAGTAGCTGGATACAAGATCAACACTCAAAAAACAATAGCCTTTTTATATGCAAATAATAAACTCAGAGATAGAAATTAGGGAAACAATTTCTTTTAAAATAGCATCCAAAAAACTGAAATATCTAGGAGTCAACCTAACAAAGGAAGCAAAAGACCTCTACACTGAAAACTATAGCACTCTGAAAAAGGAGATTGAGATATAAGAAAATGGAAAGACATGCCTCGTTCCTGGATAGGTAGAAAAATGTAGTGAAAATGGCCATACTTCCAAAACTATTATATAGGTTTAATGCAATGCCGATTGAAATTCCAACAATATATTTCACAGAACTAGAGACAAAAATCCAAAAATTCATTTGGGACCAGAAGAGACCTAGAATAGCAAAAGAAATTTTAGACAACAGAGATATGGCTGGGGTATTACAATCACCAACTTGAGACTATACTACAAAGCTACTGTGATAAAAACAGTGTGGTACTGGCAAAGAAACAGACCCAAGGATCAGGAAAATAGATTAAAAGATGCAGAAACAACTACAGATATGCTCAGCCACCTTATCTTTGACAAAGCAGCCAACCATCCTCACTGGAGGAAAGATAGCCTATTTAATAAATGGTGTTAGGGCCGGGGATTTAGCTCAGTGGTTTTGCCACCTGCTGTGCAAGCACAGAAACCCGAATT
Organism: Heterocephalus glaber; assembly: GCF_053883595.1. Taxonomy (NCBI): domain Eukaryota; kingdom Metazoa; phylum Chordata; class Mammalia; order Rodentia; family Bathyergidae; genus Heterocephalus; species Heterocephalus glaber. The sequence goes on from NW_028258325.1 coordinate 28,780,199, forward strand.
CTCTCCCCGGTACCACAAAAAAAATACAAAACAGAAAAAATAAATAAATGGTGTTGGAAAAATTGGATTTCATCCTACCAAAAATTAAAACTAGACCCATACCTATCACCATGCACTAAACTAAGATCAAAGTGTATTAAAGATTTAAATATCAAGACAGAAACACTAAATTTGCTGGAAGATAAGTTAGGTAGAACTCTTGAAGACATTGGCATAGGAAAAGACTTTATGAACAAAAGCTCAGTGGCACAGGAACTTGCACAAAGAATCAACTGGGATCTCATCTTATTAAAAGGCTTCTGCACTACAAGAGAAACCATCAACAGAGCTAAGAGACAATCTACAATGTGGGAAAAATTTTTCAGCAACTGTACCTTAGACAAAGAGCTACTATCTAGAATGTACAAAGAACTGAAAAAAATCAGACCTTCCAAATTCAAAGACCCAATTCAAAACTGGGCATCTGAAATGAACAGACATTTCTCAGACAAAGAAGTAAATGTAGGAAATAAATATATGAAAAAATGTTCAACATCATTGGTTATTCGAGAGATGCGGATGAAAACAACACTGAGATTCCAGCTTACCCCGGAAAGAACGGCTGTTATAAAGAAATCATCCAATAACAAATGCTGACAGGGGTGTGGGGAGAAAGGAACCCTTCTCCATTGTTGGTGGGAGTGCAGACTGGTGCAACCACTGTGGAAATGAATATGCAGATACCTCAAAGAACTAGGCTTAGAGGTCCCATTCGACCCAGCTATTCCCCTGCTGGGTATCTTCCCAAAAGAATTTTTAAAAAATCATACCACAGTGATATATGTGCACCCATGTTTATAGAGGTACAGTTTGAAATAGCTAAAGCTTGGAAACAACCCATGTGCCCATCAACTGGAGACTGGATAAAGAAAATGTGGGGTTATTTTTATAAAATGGTATACTACTCAGCCATAAAGAACCGGAAACTAGAGACATTTATAGCTAAATTGATGCATATTGAGGCCATCCTCTTAAGTGAAATAAACAAGACACACATGTGTATATACTGAATAGTTTCTCTAGTGTGAGAAACTAAAAGTGTAATTAAGGATAGACACAGATGAAATTGCCTAATAACGTATTTCTCCAATTGTGCTTCCATCGAGTGTCATATGACTCTATCGAAATTTAAACTAGGGAGAGGTTTGGCTTATGTGGAGTCTTCTAGCTAACTGGAGTTCTTTTTCCAGACCACCATTTGTTCAATGTTGGTTTGGGGGATCTTTCTGAAACAAATCACATCCTCTGTTGCCTTGTTGGTGCTCGAGATGTTTTTTTGTAAGTTATATGGAAAAATGTTTAAGTGCTTTTCAGTTTTGTTTTGGTTGAGTTCTACTGAATTTGAATATTATTGTAGGTTTTTTTCCCTTGCATTGTTCTTTGAATAGTTTTAATTTCTGTATATGTGTGTGATTGATAATAAAATTATTTTTAAATTTAAAATAGAAAGAAGACATGCTTTGATTTGAACTTGAGCTTGTATAATTTTTATAATTTCATATAACTCCTTCAAATTGTCTCTATCTTCTGCTTATAATATACATACTTTTCCAAGCTGAAGTATCTTTATTAAGAGACATTGATGTTGTTTTCTCTCATGTGGTTAAAATGCTATTCCTAATACTGGATATAATCTTAATGTGAAGGGCTACACTAGTGAAAATAACAATGATGATGGCTATTCTTTGTTGAATATCCGCTGGACAAAGCTCTTCATGTGTACAATTTCATTTAAGTTTCTTCATGTCAAAGAAATAGAGACTAAAATTATATCAATTTTAGAGTGGAGGAAATTAAAGTTTCATGAGGTTAATTATTTTTCCAAGTTTGCACATATACTGAGTATAAAACTTTAATTTGAATTTATATATGTGTTAACAAAATTATCTCAGTTACCTACCCTGATGTCAAGATCTAGTAGCATTTTACATTTGAAATAATTTTTTGCCTAATAATTAATAATCTGAAAATATCTAGTAGCAGAAATAAAAAAGCCAATTTCATTTTTAATTAATAATGCATGATGATGGGGATATCGGTGTGGCTGGTATGTATTTGTATGTACGTGTATTTTCTAGTGTTTCTGACTAATATGCTTGTATCTTTGCAGGACTTTGTTTACACAAATTTACCACTTTGATTGAAAATTTGCAGTCCTACACAGTAACTATCAAACATTGACTCATTTTCAAAGGCATAAGTAGGTGAAATTATAACTTTATTTTTTAAAGAATATAAACCACATTAGTGTGACTTTGTGATATGCTTATGAAAGATGAGTGATGAGACATCCGGATGCTTAAAGATTGTGCTCATTCTCTAACTAAAATAGTGCTTCCAGTTGTATTTGAAAAGCAAAAAAAAAAAAAAAAAAAAAAAAACCTGATTTTTTTAAAGTGCCATAACTTCAGGTTAAGAAGAATGAAAGTCTTCACCATTTTTGAAAATGGAAAAGAGGAAATTTCACTATATTAAAATTAAAAGAAACATATCGACCTCCCCGCAAAGGCCTTGAAATTGTCATCAGTTCAGAAAGAAAGATAATTCAAGGGTGTTTCTCCCTCAATCTAGCCTATCCCAAATGGTGCACCCTAAACATTTGGAAGACTATTGACACATGAATCAATTTTTAGTTTTTATACAGAATAAAAAAGTACAAAATTGCCTAAAATGCCCATATTATAATTCAGAGAAGCAAACACAATTTGACTGTCACCATGTTATTTTAAAAGTATCCCCAAAGCTTCCAACGAAAGTCACATAATCACCAAGACACTGACCCTTCCTGGCAGCTGGTAGAGGAAAACAGACTGAGGGAACCGAAAGGCTTCTCACAAGGCTCCAAAAGTAACCTCTAAGGAGTCTGGACTGACCTTAACAAGAAAAAGCCTAATTTTTGACCTTTATAAGGGCTACCTCTTCATTCTTAAACATCCAGAAGGAAATTAGAGCCAGAAAACAGAGTAATGGTGATAATACAAAACACAGGTTTATTCTTCACCATTATTATAATATAAATAGGAGGAGATTAGGTTCCTTCATGACAAGTTGGCCAGATGTGTATGCCCCTAAACTCTCCCTGTTCTAGTTGGGTAAACACTCAGGACTGCTGGCTGTACTATAGCCCAGAAAAGCAAACACAACTGAAATAGAGGCCAATGTTAAAAATAAAAGGTTTATGCCAAATGATTTCAAAGTTCATCAGACTTATATCACTTTTGAGAGCCACTGTTCTCCTTTATTCTACTATTAATATTTGGCTCATGCTTGTTTATAACATGATTGCCAAGTGTGCTCACTCCAGACATCACTATTTTCAAATAAACCTGATGATCCTTCCATGGTTTTCAACTCATTCCACACTAAGTGCCTACACTGGCAACAGTTTCCATTTGATATGGAAAGATTTTATCTAGATATGCATAGCTATATTTATATATGCATAGCATATCTATATATAGAGAGAGAGATATAGATATATATCTTGTAGAAGATAGGATACATCAAATTAGTCCTTTTAAAATTAAAGAGGATAAAATCTCTTAGAGGGGAGATGAAATAAGACTGATACTTTCATGGGATAGGAAAAATGGTTTCTCTTTTTCTTTGCCTTCCCTTGTCAACAGTGAATGTATGGGATATGACCATTCCCTACTCTTCTACTGTTATTACAAGTATCAGATGCTCTATAATAGCAGAGGGTGTGCCCAGATATTGCCAGTGGTAAGAATGGTCACTGATCCCTACATTACACTAGAAGGAAATTTCCTAAAGCACAAAACCATACCCATGACCTATGGGATGCTACCAGCCCTGAACCTACTCCAGTGAATCAATAAAAGCTAATTTGATTCTTTTGTTAAAAGGAGAGTCCATTCCTCTTTATCAGACCTGTACTTTCTTCTGATCTTCAAATTAAAACTCCTTGTCTATTTTCTCTTACTTCCTACTTATGCCAAAATACACCTACCTGCCTATGCCTCACTTACACATTTTGAAATTCATTTCCCACGGGAAGGAGTGCCCAGTTCAGTTCCAATCCCAATCTCCTATGTGGGTGACCTCCTTAGGCCCTATCAAGAGACATGCTAATGTAATGGTTTCCACCTGAACTGAGCAAAAGTACTCTTAGTTGATTAGTGACAAAAGATTAAAATTCAGTCTTTCTTTTGCTACTGCAATGGATTTCAAAAAATCATTCCATCTATTCTTAGGTCCCAAATAGACCATTCTTAAATGAGAAGTAATAGTGACCCTTTTTCAAAATTCAACCTAGCTAATGTCATTCCTCTGCCTTCCCACTTTCTTTAGTGTAAAACTCAAAGATTTCATAATGCTCAATAAGACCTAATGAGCTTGCTGGCTTTCTCTCCTGAACTGCTCTCATTATGCTCTACTGGTTGGCCTCTTCAGTCTTCCTTGAATATGTCAAACATCTTCCACTTCAGGACCTTACACTGACTCTATCTAACAAGACTATTTTCCTTCACTATCTCTACCACCCCTACACAGTTCAAGGCTTTTCTGAAATATTTTCTTAATCAGTCCTTTTTTGACTAATCTATTGCAACTTTTATGCCTAACATGCTTAATTGTCCCCTAATTTGTCTGAAATTTTTATAAATACTTGGTACCACCTTAAATAATTCATTTTATTTCCTGTTACTATGAGAATACAAACTCCACAAGAAGGAACTTTGCACACTGGCATAAACCAAAACATACGTACATACATACATACATACATACATACATACCTGTCACCTGGTAAGAACTTAAAATTGCATAACAAATGAAAAACATATTTGATTAAATAATTTAATTAATGTATGAATGAATGAATAATCAGTAGCCTTCAGTATATTCAAAATGCTAATATTATTCATTAGAGGTAGATTTGGCAAAACATGTCACTCAAAAACTACAGGTAGGGCCAGGGATTGATCTCAGAGGTTCTGCCGCCTGCCTTGAAAGCACAAGATCCTGAGTTTGATCCCTGATACCAAAAACAAAACACAAAAAACTACAGGTAAATTCAAAGGTGAACCAAAATACTCAATTTCTTCTTAATCTCAGATCTGAAACAGGTGAGAGACCCTGTCTGGACACCTACTTTCAATTTTTTATAGTGTTCTGTAGAAGAACTATCACTTATTAGTTTTTCTTATGTATAAATATTTAGGAAATGATTGGTTAAGGAAAATTAAATGTACTTTGAAAAATAAAGTTTTTAGAGTCCAATACTCTGTCTGCATCACTTTTTAGTTGTAATGTTATAAGAAGGCAAGCCTGTGTGATTTCCTAACCCAAAAAAAGTGAAAAGCCACAGAAAACCTGTAAATTGTCAAATGTGACCTCACATATGTTTCACACATAAAAATAATAAAGTGTAAACATATTACTATGGGAGATCATTGTAAATGTGGTTAAAATTAAAAGGAAATAAATGAAATGAAATGATGAAAAGTATTGACAGTTATCGGTAGGTGTCCTGAAATTTATTGAACATGATCTTTGCCCACAGGTCACTGGAGCTCTTTCCATTGTTTTCCAAAATATTTCTATCTTCTTGAGATTGGAAATTTACATTAACATACTTTGAAGCACGTTGATCTTTTTTCTCCCATTACCAAAACACTGTTAACTCATCAATAGCTGTTTTAAAAGTATAGCTTCTCTTTTTCAATTCTCTGATTTCAATTTGATATTGTCTTGTAGCTCCATTTTACTAGTGAGAGTTCCCATCTATTTATTCTTTATGATCGTCCTTTCCTTTCAGTCTTTGAGCAGATTTATAATACCTGATTTAAAGTGCTTTTCTGAGTCATCGCAAAGCGTGTTCCTATTCACTACTACTTTTTTCTTAATTATATACTACATTTTTTGTCCTTCATGTGCCTGATGACTTTTTGTTTGTAGGGGATATCATGGCTGCTACTTGCTAGAGTCTCTAATTCTGTTACATCCTCTAAAGAAGTTTGTGTATTGTTCCTGCAAGCAGGTAAATTGGTGGATGACTACCAAACTTCTACAGATATTTTATTTTAATGCTGGATAGTGTAACTTTGTAGAAAGACCATAATGTTTAGTAAATCCATCTCACACGACAAAACTTAAATGTTAAAATTTGTTTCTATTGTAATGATTAGCAGCTAAAATACTTGCCTAGTTCTTTCAGCTTTCCATTTGTCACTTGGCTGAGATACAGATTAAATATTTGTATATCTCTCAAGTCTAAGTTAAAAATTAGAAAATGGTCCTTTTTAAACCAGGAAGTGAATGTCACCAGTACCATCCATGCAGACACAAAACTTGGGGTTCCAAACTTCCGAAGTTATGAATAATAAATTTACCTTGCTTAAGCCACCCAAGCTATAGTATTCTTTTATAGCATTTTGTACTGACAAACATGGAGAGGAACTTGAATACATGAAGTTCAGAGTCATGAAATGATATAAGACAACAGATTTTAGGATTCCTCCTCCCAATTTTCTGCCATTCTCACTATTGAACTCTCTCCAATGACATCTCAAGTCAGTAACACTGAGACTTTCTTGTTTTTAGGTCAAAATGACATGTAGTTGACCAGGAAATAATTTGTGGGAAATGTCATATGACTGTGTACATCTGGTTTTCTTCTTTTAAATGTTGATTTTTTTTCAATATGTCCTTGCTGTGGACATCTTTGGGGCATTTGATGAGCTCAGTGATATTTTTTAAAGTGTTTGAATTTATTGCAGGAATATTAGTCAGCTGCTTTGCTATTTCTAGGATGTTTCTAATATTTTAAAAGTTACCACACCAGAGTTCACATACCACAAAATTAGGCTGTCTCTCAAAAGTATTAGTACAAATCTTAAAAATGTGATAGATTTTTATCTGGTAGAATCTCTAGTAATAGATCTCTACTTTTATTGTAACCAAATCCTATACAGTATTAAGGAAAAGACTACTGATAAATTTAAAAATATTTTACTTATTAATGTCCTTGTTAATTTTTGAGCCTTTATTCTATTTACTGTAGTTATGCCATACACTAGTAATAAATACCTATGGCACAAATAACTTTTGAAAACAAATAGATTCATAAGCTAAAGGTATACTGTTTTATGCTATTAATATTTACTCAAAAAAATAGGTTTTCATTATTTAAATTAATGGTTTCATTGTGTATTTCCTATCACAAAAGATTTAGACAAAGTTTGGCACTTATGAACTATAAGGACACCAAATGTGCAGAAATTATGTAAATAATACAAATGAATCAAGCAATTTAATAAAAGTAAGATTTTTTATATATATAGACCTAGTAATTCTTTAGAGAAAAATAAGTGTACTAGAAAATTATTTCTCTAGTCATTATGGAAATAATTTTGCATGACTTTTATTTATTAAGGTGAGAGGTGAAACAGGATTAGATTTGAAAATATTTAAAATCTAAACTCCAAAGGAGTAGAAAGATTTTTACTTTAATAATGTACAGCTATATGTAGTGTCTGGACATTATTATTATAAATATATACACATACAATTATTCCCATGCAAAATTTACATTGTATTTTATTATAAATGTTTAAAAGACTGTGGTATCCATTGCTCCAAAGTTCTTCTGCTACACTGAGTTTGAGGAAGTCCAGTAGAAAGGGCTGATTAACTTTCTCTAAGCAAGTGTCAAGAGAACACTTTCCCCTTGGTGTTTATGAGCACAAAAACCTTCCTACATATAAACAAATACAGCAATATCCACTGTAATATCCAAATGTACCATTAAAACAATGAAAGAACTGAGCATAAGCAATTATATTTATTCATTCCTTGATTAAATTATTGAGCAATGTAATACTGCCTTTAGTGCATGTTAAGGCAAAAGCTTTACAGAGGCATTTCCTGAATGGCCTATTTTATGTGCCTAGGTGAGAATGACAAGTATATTTGTCTCCTTGAAAAGGTTATGAAACTATTTTGTAAAAACTTTCCCTTGGGGGCTTTCCCAAGACAACTGGGCCAATTCTATGTCAAAACACAATGAACAAAACATATAGAAGACCAGACTTTTTGAGCCAGCAGCTGGACTACCTGCAGCTCTCCTTAACAAGTGGGCCAATTCCACCTGGAAACAGAGTGAACACAAGATATAAAAAGATCAAAATTGTTTGAACCAGCAGCTGTTCTACCTGTAGCAGTTAATCTTTCCTGGCAATCTGTTAGATGGAGATTCCTCAGGCTAAAAGGATGAAGAACCTTTTTGCTGAGTGCTGTGCCTCTGGGACTGCTCAATAACAGTTCTTTCAACTAGTGTGCGGAGCATGTCAGCTGTATGCTTTAGCATAGAGAAACGGCCACTTTGATGTCAATTTGGCTATAAGGAAGAGAATATCAATGGCAGGCCTAACTAAAGGATGGAAATCTAGTTACTGTTTAGCTACTAAATTAGTCAAAAATAAATTTGAGACCTTTCAAAGTATGCTAAGGTCAATATTTAGTGTAAAACAATAGGATAATAGATTCTATTACTTCATTACAAAGAGTATATATTAAATACCACATGAGTAAGCTCATGTCAGCCACAGTTCCATGTAATTTACAGATACTACCTTATTTAATTAACCACTCAAAGGGATAGGTATTAGCCAGACAAGTAACTCAAGACACAAAGAAATTATATAACCAATCCCTTGCTACATAATTGACAATTGGCAAAACCCAGAGGCAAACACAGGACATCTAGATTCAGAGGCTATGTTCTTAATAAGAATACAATGCTGTAGGGAAATGAACATCCACTAGAAACATTTCCTTCAAAGAAATACAGAATGAAATATGTGTGAATGCTTTGAATTTTTAATTAAGAAGTACAATCCAAATTTTTATGTATTAATGATGATTATTGAATTCATTTTTGTGTTTTATTGTGCTGTCTTAGTTACTTTTCTCTCATTGCTGAGACAAAATACCGGGCACTCATAGATAGAGGGTAAGGGCTTTATTTAGCTTACATTTCTTGAGGTTTCAGTCCATAATTGGCTGGCTCCAAAGCAACAATGGCAAACAGGCATTGCAGAGGAGAAACAACATGGCACACACAAGGTAGCAAAGGTAACAAAGGGCTTTCACCATGTCTTTCTGCCTCTTTTATTTCATGCAGACTATTGGGATTAGGCCAGTGCAAAACCAATCACTCACGCATAGTGGTTTGGTAGTCACACACCCTTAATCCCATCATCACACGTTCCAGATTCAGCTACCTCTGACTAAATGAGGCTTTGGAGGACATCCAGACCCAAACCATAACATGTGCCAAATGTAAAAGGCATTAATAGTATGTTTAAAATACTAAGAAAATGAGACATTTCTGTAACCAGTTAAGTGCTTAAGAAATTTATGATAATTAAGGTAGAATATGGGATGCATAATTTGATTTTTCTATTTTTCCATTTCAAGCAGTCTTGTTTGTACATAATGGGCATAGGCAATCTATCTATAATCTAGTGATAGTCTAAATTGCTGAATTTTGATATATTATTTTTAGCTATAGTCAAGTTGTAGATATTACTTTAGATAGACATATATATGACTAATGTTTCTTAGCCCTTAGAGACCAAATAGCTTACAGGATGAAATCCAGATAGAAAGCACTGATTCAAATGTACTTGCAAACTAACTTTATAATAAAATATTAACACTATTGCAAAAGTATAAAATATATATGCAGTTTTCATAGATAAAGCAATTCTGACAAAGTACTTCAATATCAGATACCTTTTAGAAAATGTTATGATTCTGTTTAATATAAATGAGTTAAAAAATCAAATAGTAGTGAGTGATACAAGTATAAATTATATGAATACATAAACAGAAAAATTTGCTGTCTACCAAGGTTTTCTTCATTAAATCACTTCTAATGAGTGACTATTTTGTTAGAATCCATCTTCCCTTTGCAATCTCTAAATCTCAGATTCTGAATAGATAATAGGTTTGAACTTTAGATTTATCAGCATTTTCTTGCTGATAAAGGCATGAAGCCACTACACTTCAATTCTCATTTGGATTCTGGTAATAATAATAAAATTCATCACACACAATTATTATTAAAATAATAATACATAAAATGTATTTGTGTCAGAAATAAATAAAATATACTCAACCTATTAGGATAAAAAATCTTCCTAGGTTCCCAAAAAACGACTCTAATTTTACTATTACAACTCCTTAGTCTTAGATAATGGGACAGTTGGTCTCTTTACGTGGCTCATATAACATGCATATACATATACACATTTTCTTCAAGAATACAGCTAAAATGTAAAATGACAGAAAAAAAAACTGTAGATGAAGAAATATAAAGATAGCCAAATTAGCAACTTTTGATGCCTCAATTAAACAGAATTTAACTTTCCTCTATTTTCAAAAGATAATAATATGAAGGAGCAGGGAGAAAAAAAATTCTCTTAAAAAGCAAAATAGATTTTATGAAGACTGTTCATGCTGTCTACATGTACAAACAGCAACCACTTTCAAACAGAAACAATTTTACCAAGTCTGCTTATTGAGTTTACAAACTAAAAGCAAAATAGAAGCAAAACCATAGGACGAAGAGGGGCTGCTATTCACAGTCCACTCAGAAATGAACTTCTGGCTTTTCTGATGATCACACACTTCTAAAAGTACCATAAAATGTTTGAGGCTGTCATGATCATGATTATAATTAAAGATTCGAGTACAGGTAGACTCTATTCACACAGTTTAAATTATTGGCTGGCAGCTAAGAAGAGTATGGAAATATAAGAAAATAGACTATTAATTGCTGAAGGGTGAGTAAAGAATAGACAAGGTCAAATGCCTTGCCTTAAGAAATGATGTAAAGAAATGCAAAAAATTGATAATATGTGGCATTATGTTGAACTTCTTTCATATTATTGTGAAAGTGATTTGGGGGGTCTGGCAAGCATTTATATTTTTAGAATATGGTAGGGGAACAAAAATTACTGACCAAAATTACTCTGAATAGCCAAAAGACTGTAAAAGAATTAAATTCATGAGATAAAGAATGACCTGGAGGAAAACTTACAGAGCAGTCAGAATAGGTCTCTCCAAAGACAAGTCATTTGACCTGAGACCTGAATGATGAGAAATTCCCAATCTTATATAAAGGCCAGGTGGAGAGCCCTACAGAAATAAATGTCTCTGGAAGAAAAAAGGAGAAGGGATGGCTATGAGCACAGTAAGCTGAGTAAGAGCCATAGTTGTCTGAGACATGGTTTAGATGAGTGGAAAGCAATGATATCATGGACACCTTGTAACCCAGATAAAGTGGCAAGCAGGCAGTGGAAGGTTTTAAGATGGCAATAAGATATAATTTATCTGTGTCCTAGTTTCCTAAGGTTATGTAACAAGGCACTGGAAACTGTATGCCTTAAAATAACAGAGATTTATTTTCTCATACCTCTAGGAACCAGAATACTGAAATCAACATGTTGGCTAGGCAATTCTCTCCATGAAGCTTTGTTTCTTTCAGTGTCTGACATCCCCAGGTAACATTTGGCATGCAGCAACAATACTCCAGTCTCTGTTTCCATCTTCTCATGGCCTTCACCTAGTATCTCTGTGTCTTCTTTTAGGAATTTAATACCACTGGACAGACATGTAAATCAATGGAACAGAAAAGAGGCTATGGAAACATCCCCAGACACTTTTAGCTATTTGATATTTAACTAAGGGGTCAAAAGTGCATGTTGGAGGAAAGATAGCCTATTCAACAAATGGTGCTGGGCAATTGGATATTCGTTTGCAGATTATTGAAGCTGAATCATATCTCTTATCATGGGCTAACCCAAAATCCCAATGGATCAAAGATCTAAACATTAACACAGAAACAATGAATCTACTGAAATATAAAATAGGCAAAATACTAGAAGCCATAAGCGTAGGAAGGAATTCTCTAAACAAAATCCCACTTGCACAAAAAATAAGAGCAAGAATCAACAAATGCAATAACATCATATTTAAAAGCTTATTCACAACAAAGGAATCAATTGCAGAGTGAAGAGACAACCTACAGATTGGAGAAAGTTTTTTGCCAGCTATTCTTCAGACAGAAGATTAATATCCAAAATATACAAAGAACTCATAATAAAATTAGACCACCTAAAATAAACAATCCAATCGAGAAATGATCAAGTGAAATAAATAGACACTCCTCAGAAGAAGTACAAATGTCCAACAAACATATGAAAAAATGTTCAACATCACTGGACATTAGAGAAATGCAAATTAAAATGACACTAAGATCCCATCTTACACCAGAAAGAATGGTAATCACCAAGAAATCAAAGAATCACAAATGCTAGTTTGGCTATGGTGAAAAGGAACTCTTTTACATTGTTAGTGGGAAAGTACACTACTACTGCCATTCTTGAAATCAGTATGGAGATTTCTCAAAGAACTAAAATTAGAAATTCCACATGACCCAGGTATTCTCCTTCCAGGCATCTTCCCCAAAAAGCTAAAGATGTCATTTTACAGCAACATGAATTCCAATGTTTATAGCAGTGCAATTCATAATAACTAAATCCTGGAAGCAACCTGTATGACCATCAGCAGACAAACAGATAAAGATAATGTGATGTCTATACATAGCATACTACTACTCAGCTATGAAGAAGTATATATTGGAGACATTTGTAGGAAAATAGATGAACCTGGAAAGTATGAAGTATTTTCATATTTGAGTGAAATAAATCAGACACACAAGTTTAAATACCTAATGGTATCTCTCATTTGAGGAAGGCAAAGTAGAAACAAAGAGTATAATAAAGTATAGTTAAAAAGAAGCAAGAAGATAGATCTTTTGCAAATGGGAAGGGGTCCAGGAGACAGAAGGTGAGAGGAGAAAGGGAGAGGGCCAAATACAGGAACCTAACAACCTCAGTGAATTTAAGCATTATATGTCATAAACACAAGCTAAGAATAAGAATAACAACAGTGAAAACGGGGAAGGGGGATTTAGAGGCAGAAAGAGGGAGGTGAATGTGAAGAAAGTGATTAAAAATAAAATAAGCTATATTAACTACATGTACCTACACCCTAAGATGAATGTAAACTTCATGTACTGCAAACATGTATTAATAAAATAAAGTAATAAAAAGAATGTATTAGATTAGGAACCCATTCCACTCCATTATGACCTCACTTTAATTATACTGGTCACAATTCCATTTCCACAGAAGTCACATTCTGATAAACTAGAGGCTAAGACTTCAAAGAATCAATTGTATAGCTAACATTTCATGCTATAAAAACATGGATAGAGATCACTTGCTACATGATGGTAAGTGGAGTTTTATAGGACCACAGGATGAGATTGGCAACAGAAGTTGCAAAAAATTATGGTGGAGCTGAAAATACTAGATGTGGTTCTGAATTCAATGTGGAAGATGAGCAAAGAAGGAATTACTGTTTGGTATTTGAGTTTAACAACTGATAAGATGAATGGTGGTATTAAATAAAATGGCAAATATTACCGAAACAGCAAAGAAAACTTTGAAGGGTCAGGTGAAGGGCGTGTTCTTGTGTGATGAATGTATGTTTATCTGCAATGATGATATAGATCTGATGTCTTCAAGTGGAGATATAAGGAGGTAGTTGATATACCACACTGAAGCTCAAGGGAGGGTTATATAAATGGGCATTTCAGTTGCATACTGAAGGAATTTTTAAGCACAGAACTGCATGAGAAACCACAAGTAATTGAGCCCTAAGGCACTTTAACAATTTAAAAAGAGTGCTTATATAAGAGTGTTTCTGAAGCATGTCAAAAAACATGTTCTTCCCCATATAGCTGCTGAATAGATACAAAGATGAATCAAAATAGATATCCTGGGTGTCTATGAGATAATGCCATGGTGTGTGTGCGTGCGTGTGTGTGTGTATGTGTGTGTGTGTGTTGAGAGACAGTTGTCTTAAAGATTCTTCCAGTATAAAGATAGTTTTCTACAGATACATTAAAGTATACTTGGTAGGAAATGCTAGGTATAAACAAGTCTATGCAAGTCGTTATTTTGCTCTGTTGGTAATTGAGGTGGTAGGAGTTAATCCACTCCTTTTACTGGGAGACGAGGATTTCTAGGGGAAGTTATATGACATAATCAAATCTCATTGTAAAATATGTTAATAAGTGTCTTAATAACTGTCCTGGCAGTACATAAATGATATTTGCTAGGAAGCATATTTTTATCTATGGAAAATACTCTTGCTTTTGGTAAATTAAACTCTGAATCTAAAGATATATGGAAAATGTTATATTCGCTGGTGTATGAAATGCAACAGCTTCCTAAATTAAACACTAAAGGCCATGTCTGGTAATATTTCATGTTCTTTGCTGGCCCAGAGAATACATATTAATGCACCCATTGAAGGATCAGAGTAGCCGTTAGTTATGTGTCTGTCCATTTCCTGTTTTTCTGAGCTTCTTGGTACTTTCATAGTTGAAAGCATTAGTTACTGGGTGAGGTTTCTCATTTGTGTGAGTCTCATTTGTCCAAGGTATCATTTTGTTATGTAAGAAATAACTCTCATTCCAATCCTCTCTTGCCTCCTACAGCAAGGTTCCCTGAGGATATTTCTGATATTAGAGACACTGAACTATCACAGGTTCTCTAACTATCAATGAGGCTACTGCTGCTTGAGGGTTACTAAAACAGAGGTTATCAGGTAATTATTTTGGGCTTTTGAAATCATGAGCTTTGAAGGAAAGTTTCAATTCTATTTCTGCACTATTGTGTAATATTTTTAGAGCAGAAAATATATAATATGTATCAAAGAAAGTCCAAGGTAGAAATCATAAAATGTTTTGATTACTAGTGTAAAAAAAGTGAAAATTCAGCTTCTGAATGAATTTAAATGGCTTACAATATTACAATATTGTCTGAAATCTTAGCTAACATTTTGTAGTGCATAAAGTTGAGATAAATACTAATAAAAACACTATCAATTATATAGAAATTATTTAAACATGTTCGTATAGAAAGCAGGCATTTTCAACTCACAACCATTGACATAACCTGTGGTATTTATTAATTCCCAAGGTCCTTTTCATTTTCCCTTCTCTGATTTTTACCATTTCTCAGTTAACACTGCAAGCATTTCAGGCTCAGGAGGACACCACAGAATGAGTCAACTTTTAAGGATTAAAAATTATTCTTTTTTATTTATTAACCAGTACCTCAACCTCTACTTTAGACATTCAGAAAATTATGGTAACAAAATCATGGTACCATTTCCTATCACCACAGGTTCAACATATATGGATTTTACAGCAGATGGGAAATATATTTTTTTAATTTCAGAAATTTTCTGAAACCAAAATTTGTATTTAATGTGCATCTAGCACTATAATGAAACTATCAAAATGAAGTGAGGTGTAGCCACACCTTGCTGTAACCTCCTTCCGTTTCACAAATCCCTTAGTCTTTGTCCAGCCCTGATTGCTTGAGCACTGTTCAGCTTGTGTTACTTCCTGTATTCTGCAGTTAGGCCCAAAGTGATTATGTTGGCAAAGGACATGTACAGACTGTGTTTTCTTGTCGTCATTATTCCCTAAGTATTATAGCATAATTGCTATTTGCATAGTAGTTATATTGTTTTACATATTCTACATGATCTAGAGATGACTTAAAGTGTACAGGATGATATGCGTAAATTATGTGCAAATTCTACATTATGTAATTTTATAGCAGGTATTTGAACATCACAAATTTTGGTACCTTCAAGGGTTCAGGAACCAAACCCATAGATACTAAGGAACAATTTGTACTAACTTCAGTGCCTTCAAAGTCATCAGGACCTCCCTCTCTGCTGGTCTTTTTGTATGAATGAGATTAGGGGTCTGTATTTGATCACTGGTAGCCATGAACTGACATGTGACATATGCTAAAGCTGCATGGTTCCTACCCTTTTCTTTCTCTCTACTGACATCTTCCACAAAAGGGCAAAATCTTATCTCAACTCTGCTGGTGCAGTCCAAATCCATATTGCTTTTGTGCCCTCTTATCAATGTTGAAAGACTTTGGAGTTTTGTCTGTGATTTGACAAATTGTAGTATCCTTACTAAGGCCACTGGTCAAGAAGTTGCTCATCCAGAGTTCTGTAAAGGAATTAGGACAGCAGTCTTTTTCACTTTCATTTCCTAAAATATGCAATTTATTATTACACTCTTCATACCAGAATTCAGCTCAAAGTTCCCTCCTAGAGATTTTCAACACTATTAGATTATCCTTTTCTTTCCTGTGGTGTCCTTTCCATCCCAGCTGTAAAACTGAACCAAACATAGAGTAGACTATGTAAAGCATAAATAAGTAAATATTCTTTCCATACCAGGTGCAGGTTTTAAAGAAATTTTGAATGTAAATATCTTCAAAAAAGTTATCAAACTATAATGAGTTTTAGAAATTTTAACACACTAATTTTCAATTCAAAAATTGATCACTGATTTCCTTTGCCCTCCAGTGTTTTTCTGAAGTTCTACTTTCCAGACGGACACAAGTGGCTGACATGGCATGTGAGTGGGAGATCAAGATGACAGGAGGAAAAAGAAAGTGGGAAAGAATTACTGGAATAAATAAATATATTATTTTAAATCAAGCAGCAACACCGCTCTAGGTTTAATTATGGGATTATAGCAATGGCACCATAATAATTGAGTCTTTTCATAGACACAAATAGAACAAAGAGAAAACAAAGTAAAAAACTCATGAGCTATGTTCATTATGTACTACTGACAATGGCCAAGACATGGAAACAAGCTGACTCTCCACCAGTAAAAGAATAGATAAGGAAAATGTAATACACAAAAAAAATATTATTCAGCCTTAAACATGAAAAAAAGATTCCATTTGTTACAACATGAATGAGCCTTGGAAACATGATGCTAAGTAAATTGAGTCAGTCACAGAAAGAAAAATACTAATGGTCTAATTCACACCTGGAATCTAAAGAAAGCTGCAGTACATAAACACAGAGAAGAGTGAAGAAGGGTGGAAGTGCAGAGATTTAAGTCAAAGGGTACAAACTTGTATCTATATAGGATAAACATGTCTAGAGATCTAATATACAACAGGAAAGTGACAGTTAATAATATTGTCCATTCAAACTTTCCTAAGATTTTAGGACCTCTCACCACTCTCAAAAAAGAAATAGTTATAAAGATAGTGATTCACATGTTAAACTGCTCACCTGTAGTGATTATTTCTCTATATATTTCTGTAACAAAACATCATGTCATACATCTTCAATTTATACAATTAAAAATATAAATCAATTGATAAGACAGTTGCATAACTTGAAAGACAAGCACGAATCATCAGCACCTATGCAGGAGAAAACAAAGGGCAGCAATAGGCATTCCATGGACCTGAGAAAGAAGAGGTCCAGAATTTCAAGTAGGCATTTACTAGGTTGCATGGTGAGACAGTTTCAGAATAGCACCAGAGAGCGTGTGGGTTTATCCCAATATACAACACAATTTCTTCAAAAGTTTAGAGAAACCAAATCTAAACAAAGTTGAGCAAAGTATCAATATCACAATGGGTTGAATCATGTCTCATGTCCCCCCCGCTCCAAATTTGATATTTGGAAGTACTCATCCCCAGTATCTCAGATGGTGATCTTGTTTAGACATTGGAGATTTTATATATATATATATTTATATATATATATATGTAGGGGGCCCTGCCCCCCTCCCGCTGGAACTCTTGAGTGCCTTCTACGGACATGCCCGGGCTTGTTGCAGATCTACCCGGCAACAAGGAAGTAGCCCCAGTACACTCCTCTTGCTCCTCCCCTCTCGCCCTACGGTATATATGTTGTAGCAGCTTCCGTAATAAACGAGACTTGATCAGAAACCTGTCTTGTCTCCATCTCTCGTGTCCCCTGTCCCCTCTCATCCTCGCTCCCCCTCTAGGGTCTCCGTTGACTTACCCGCGGGCCGGGACAAGTGGCGCCCAACGTGGGGCCAGAGAACGGGGGATCCAGTGAAGGACGCTGCTCAGGGGCCCTAAGATTAAGATTGAGGAACAAAGAGCATATTCGACATAGAAGAGGCTTGCGATTGACGTGGACCTGCCGTCTTTTTGCACCTCGGTGAGTTGAGCAGCGATTATGGGACAGGGCATTAGTCAGCACGAACTGTTTGTGCAAGGTCTCAAAAAGACATTACAGGCACGAGGGGTAAAGGTTACAGCCAAACAATTGCTGAAATTTTTTGATTATATTAAAGATCTCTGTCCCTGGTTCCCTGCTGAGGGAACCATTGACGAAGAGAGATGGAAAAAGGTGGGGGAGGCTCTCCAGGATTATTATGCCACTTGCGGACCCGGGAAGGTCCCGATTGCGGCGTTCTCATATTGGAATTTGATTAATGATATTATTTCCCAAAAAGCGAGGGATCCACTGGTAGCTCAGGCTATACAGGTTGTGGAGGTAGCCCTCCGTAGTGGTGAGGAGCTGACACCCGCTGGTGACTCCGACGCAGTTCCCCGGGACGCCAATATGGCGCCGGGACCCAGGCCAGTTAAGGCCACGCCTTCCTCGCCAGACGAGGAAGAGGACTTGATGTCCTTTGACAGTGATGATGATCCCGCCCCCGACGGACATAACGTTCCCTCGGACCAATCCCAAACGGCCGCGATCCCTGCCAAGTCCTATAAGGCAAAGCCTCGCCGGACCCCCGCTTCCTCTTCCTCCGTTACTGCCTCTAAGGCAGCCCCACCCTCGCGGGAGGTTCCGCCCCTATATCCCTCCCTTCAAGCCTATCGCTGCTTGCCTCCGCCCCCAGATCCACCCCAAAAGGACTCCGGAACTGACGAGTCTGCGGGGGAAACATTGCGGGGCGGCTCTGGGTGCCCCCCTCCTTATATCCATCCGGGCCCCAGCACTCCCGCTTTGGCCTATCCTGTTGTTGATCCCCAAAAGGAACTCCGGGACAAAATAGATTTTCTAAAAGAACAGATAAGGTTAGAAAAGGAACATCAAGAACTTATTACCCAGCTTGAGGGCTTAAGAACAGGCAAGGCTCATGAAAATGTCCCTAGAGAGGACACCCATAAGCCACGACCCCCCATTAGAGGGGCGACCCCCAGGGTGCTGTCCGGGTCAAGGGTACCCCTAGAACTTGAGCCCGTGGAAGCCTTCCCTGTCACTGAGACTGTTGACGCACAGGGTCAGGCATGGAGACACCATAGTGGCTTTGATTTTAAGGTTATTAAAGAGCTTAAAACGGCTGCGGCTCAGTACGGGGCCACTGCACCTTACACCATGGCTATTCTAGAATCGGTGGCAGAAAATTGGCTCACCCCAATTGATTGGCAGACTCTGGCCCGTGCCACCCTTACAGGAGGTGACTACTTATTATGGAAATCTGAGTATGTTGAGAATTGTCAAGAGACCGCTAGACGCAATGCTCAGGCGGGGAATGGTTGGGTGCTTGACATACTTCTTGGGGAGGGGGCTTACGCCGCTAACGACCAACAAATGCAATTTGACGTGGGGTTGTATGCCCAGATTCAGACTGCAGCCACTAGGGCCTGGAGAAAACTCCCTTCCAAAGGAGACGTGAGTGCCTCCCTCACTAATATCCGGCAGGGCCCTGACGAGCCGTTTGCGGACTTTGTCCACCGCCTTCTCACGGCGGCAGGCCGGATTTTTGGGAGCGCGGAGACAGGGACGGATTTCGTTAAACAGCTTGCTTTTGAGAACGCCAACGCCGCTTGTCAGGCCACTATCCGCCCCTATAAAAAGAAAACTGACCTTTCTGGCTACATTCGCCTTTGCTCTGAGATTGGGGCCGCTTACCAACAGGGCCTTGCCATGGCAGCTGCCATGCAAGGCTTCACAGTCAAACAATTCTTACAACGCCACGTCGGCAATAAATGCTTCCGGTGTGGGGCCACCGGCCATTTTGCTAAAGAATGCCTGACCGCTAAAATGCGGGGCCCCAACGCTCCGCCCCCAGGGCCCTGCCCCCGATGCAATCGGGGAAGGCATTGGGCGAGTGAGTGCCGATCCAAGACTGATGCCTTGGGCCGACCCCTCCCCCCTCTCCAGGGTTCAAATTCGGGAAACGGGAAGGGGGGCCAGCCCCGGGCCCCCAATTCCAAGCAAATTTACGGGGCGCTCAATTTTGCTCCAATAAACAGCAATCCATTTCAGACCTTGTCAGAGCCACAAAAGGAAGTGCCGGATTGGACCTCAGTGCCACCGCCCACACAGTATTGACCCCAGAAATGGGAGTTCAGGCTCTTGCTACGGGAGTCTTTGGACCCTTACCTAAGGAGACCTTTGGCCTTGTAATAGGCCGAAGCAGCAGTACCATGAATGGGCTACTGGTTTACCCAGGAGTGATTGATAGTGACTACTCTGGGAAAATTAAAGTTATGGTTTCTTCCCCCAAAGTTATTAATACCATTCAATCAGGCCAAAGATTTGCTCAATTGTTACTCCTTCCCCTTCTCTCTACCTCTAATAAGGCTCTTAAGAACGCCCGAGGCAGCCAGGGTTTCGGCTCATCTGATGTCTACTGGTCGGAGGTACTTTCAGCACAAAAGCCTCTTATGACCTTGTGGTTAGATGGGAGACAGTTTTCTGGGTTGGTCGACACTGGTGCCGATGTAACTATCATAAAGGGAGAGGATTGGCCTCAGGCGTGGCCATTGAAGGACACCCTCACCCATCTCAAGGGTATAGGGCAGAGTCAAAATCCTAAACAAAGTGCCAAAGATCTGACCTGGAGGGACCAAGATGGTAATCAGGGCACCATTCAACCTTATATCATCTCAGGGTTACCCATTAATTTATGGGGGAGAGACCTATTATCGCAAATGGGGATAATTATTTCCAGCCCCAATGAAATTGTCACTATGCAGATGTTTAAAAATGGGTACATTCCAGGAACAGGGCTGGGAAAACACCCTACTAGCCTTACTCGCCCCATTGAGCCTGTCCCTCGGCCCCCTCGAGCAGGGTTGGGCCATTTTCCATAGGGGTCGCTGACACTCCTGCGGTCCATGCTGAAAAGATCACCTGGCTCTCGGATGATCCAGTGTGGGTCGATCAGTGGCCCCTCTCCAAGGAGAAGTTACTAGCAGCTCAACAGCTGGTGCAGGAGCAGCTTCATGCTGGCCATATCATTCCTAGCCATTCCCCTTGGAATACTCCTATTTTTGTCATTAAAAAACGATCGGGAAAATGGAGGCTCTTGCAAGATCTCAGAGCAGTTAATAAAACTATGGTACTCATGGGAGCTTTACAACCCGGTCTTCCCTCACCGGTAGCCATCCCCCTTGGATATTATAAGGTTATTATTGATTTAAAGGATTGCTTTTTCACCATTCCCTTACATCCTGCTGATCAAAAACGCTTCACTTTTAGCCTCCCGGCGACCAATTTCTGCGCCCCAATGCAGCGCTTTCAATGGCTAGTGCTACCCCAAGGCATGGCCAATAGTCCCACCCTGTGCCAGTCATTTGTAGCCGCAGCACTTCAATCCACCCGAGACGATTGGCCTCAAATGTATATTATCCATTACATGGATGATATCCTCGTGGCGGGACAATTGGGAAGTGAGGTTTTGGCTTGTTATGCTGACCTTCGGCGGGCCCTTGAATCTCATGGCCTCCAGATTGCCCCTGATAAGGTTCAACTAAAGGACCCTTACAGTTACCTTGGATTTCAGATAAAGGGACGTCATATTTCCTCCCAAAAGCTTACCTTGCGGCTGGACGATCTTAAAACTCTGAATGACTTCCAAAAACTGCTCGGGGATATTAATTGGCTTATGCCCTATTTAAAGCTCACCAAACATGACCTGAAGCCTCTCTATGATACCCTGCAAGGTGATAGCCACCCCACTTCACCTCGGGAGCTCACTGCCGAGGGGCGCAAAGCCATTGGCACGGTAGAACAAGCCATTCAAAATCAGACAATTACCTTTATAGATTATAACTCTCCTTTACAATATATCATTTGCAGAACCTCTCTCTCTCCCACCGCTGTCTTTTGGCAAACCGCTCCCCTTTTATGGGTTCATCTCCCAGTTTCCCCTAAGCGGGTCTTTTACCCTTATTATGTTGCAGTTGCAGACCTGATTGTTTTAGGTAGAGACCATAGAAAGATATACTTTGGAAAGAAACCTGATGTCATTATCCAACCCTACCCTAAAGATCAGATCGATTGGCTTATGCAGACTACCGATTCCTGGCCGATTGCTCTCGCTTCTTATTCAGGGTTATTGGACAATCACTATCCTCCCAACAAACTCATTGACTTTGCTAACAGACATGACTTCATTTTCCCAAAGGTCACTTCTCGTTCTCCTCTGCTAGAAGCCCTATCCGTTTTTACAGATGGTTCCTCCACCGGGATGGCTGCCTATGTGTGGGACGATAACATTGTTCAATTCCAAACTGCTCATTCATCAGCCCAATTGACAGAACTACAGGCAGTCATAGCGGCCTTTTCTGCATTCCCTGCCCGAGCCCTTAATCTTTTTACTGACAGTGCTTATATTGCTCAATCTGTCCCCTTATTGGAAACATGTGGATTGATCAAACTTGCTTCTCAGACTGGTGGTCTCTTCCTCCAATTACAAGATCTAATCAGAAAGAGATCCGAATCCTTTTTCATTGGGCACCTTCGTGCCCACTCTAACTTACCTGGCCCACTCACAAAGGGCAACCACTTAGCAGACCTAGCTACAAGACCTCAAGCTTTGGCCTGTTCAATAAATACTGATGCCCCCATTCCAATTGACCAGGCACAAAAGGCACACCAACTACATCATCTTAATGCTCACACACTTCGCCTTATGTATAAGCTTACTAGAGAACAAGCTAGACAAATTGTTAAGGCCTGCCCTACGTGCACTCTTCATCTTCCTACACCTCATTTAGGAGTTAATCCTCGTGGCTTAATTCCAAATGCCCTCTGGCAAATGGACATCACGCATTACCCTGAATTTGGAAATCTTAAATATATACATGTCAACATTGATACCTATAGTGGATTCATATTTGCCACCCTACAGTCTGGGGAAGCTACTAAACATGTCATCGCTCATCTCCTCATTGCCTTCTCAGTACTTGGATGTCCACAACAAATTAAAACAGACAATGGTCCTGGCTATACCAGCTCTGGCTTCTCCAACTTTTGCAAACAATTTGAAATAACACATATAACGGAAATCCCATATAATCCTCAAGGACAAGGCATTATAAAAAGGGCTAATCTCACACTCAAAATTACTTTAAACAAAATAAAAAAGGGGGAATGGTACCCTACTAAGGGGTCTCCTAGAAACCTGATATCACATGCATTACTCATTCTTAACTTCTTAAATTTGGATGCCAAAGGTTTATCTGCAGCCAATCATTTCTGGCAACCAGAGACGCAACGACAATTTGCCTCAGTGATGTGGAAAGACCCCCTGGACCACTCATGGCACGGGCCCGATCCTGTACTTATCTGGGGCCGAGGATCAGTGTGTATTTATTCCAAGGAAATGAAGTCAGCCAGATGGCTCCCAGAACGCCTAGTAAAACAAGTTGATAGGCGTGCTGATGATGCCGATGACCTGACGTTGTCCAATCCCGATCAGTTAACAATGGCGCCCGCAATTTCAATTTAAAATGAGCAAGGATATAATTCAGCTTATCTAGTTATGTTTGGGTGCACCCTGATGTTCTACACTGTCTTACATGTTTGTCTATTATTTGTTGTCTGTGTTCATGTAATTGAGCTCAAAATGTTCTTTTCTCTTTGAGGGATATTCATCCATTGTTACATTGATGATGTTATTTTATTAAAGATATGCTTTTCTCTTGGATCAAGGTATCACTGGAAGTTATCAGATTAAAGTAATTTTTAGATGGGAACTCCCTTTGATGAATATAGAAGTGGCCACCCAGAAAATATTGTTCTGGTCTTAATTCCTCAAAGGGACTCCTTAGTAAAATTTATATCATGTGATCTTAGGGAACATCGTCATCATTTAAAGTTTGGACCTCCGGCGCACAATGACAAGGGAACTCATGAAGGACATCTGGCTGAATGAACGATCCGAAAACAAGAATAGGATGAGCTGGAAATGCCTAGTTCCCCTGATGTTGCTGACCAGAATATGGGTGGTGTCGCCTTCAGAAGGGTTAGACCACATGAAAAATATATGGATTCAGTTGGCAGGCTCGCTCAACTTATCTGAATTTTGTCTAAGTGCTGATGTAAACTTTCATTATATGTTGGGAAGTTGCCTCATTCCTGTATGTACCCCATTGGAATCATTGCGGCCTTATACTCTGTTTAAAGATATTCCAGGAAAAAATCTCACATATGCAGATAGTTATAATTGGGGATCTGCTACTTGTCGCAGGCCCAAGAATGCTGTCAAATTATATTCACCTAAGGTAATTATGTCTAATAAGACCGAATGTGCTGTATACAGAAATTGTACAACTAAATGTCTACAAGTTAAACGTTTGGAAAACATGTCCTGCCGTGTTGAACAAGAAATTATGTATAGTAATTGCCATGTCTCTTTGCCAATGGGTTGGTTTTACACTTGTGAAAGGGAAACTTTTAATTACATTCCGGCCAACTTGAGTGACACTCGTTGTTGCTTGAGTCGGCTGGCTGTGATATTACCAGACAGAACTGATTTGGTTGTACCTAATCGAATTAAATGGTGGTCGCCGTATACTGCCCCAGGATATAATGATGATGTGGGTCTATTGACTGATGCAGAAGTGTTAGTCATAATAGGGTCTTTCGTTGCTATGCCGTCCATTGGGGTGCATGCGGAAGCGGCAGTACGAAGATTAGCCTGTAAAGTGGTAAAAGGATTGAATGCCACCTCCACCGCCCTGGCGTTGATTAATCAAGAGTTACAGGAACAAAGACAAGCTATTTTGGATAATCGAGCAGCAATAGATTATTTGTTGCTTTTTCATCACCAGGGCTGTGAAAAAATAAAAAATATGTGTTGTTTTAATTTGACTGACAATGGGAAAAGAATCGATGATACAATAAAACAGTTGAAAGACCTGGCTAATAAGGTGCATAATGAGGATGGCGGAGACCTATTTAAATGGTTGACCTCATGGCTACCCAACCTACAATGGGTAAAACAATTGTTTCTTGCCATTGCAATTGTATGTGTTTGTTTGTTATTGTCATGCTGCTGCATACAATGGATACCAATGCTTATACGTAGAAATCGCTTTGACTTTTAGATAAAAGGTTCAGGCCGATATGATTTGAAAGCCTTGTATTCCCCTTTGTATTTTAACCTATGTTAATCTTAGTAACTAAAATGTCTTCGGATAGTTTTGATTTTGTAAACTTGTGATTTCCTCTGGAGCTATAGTGGAGACCAAGATGTACGTCAAAATCAGCGATAAGTTACTGTCAGGATGTTGGCTGGACATACGCTACATGGGCCGATTCCATCTCTGCCATGGCGTAAAATTTTCGCCTCGCCTGGTGAGCGGGCTGGCAAGCCAATGACGGGCAACTGGGCAAGCGTGCCATGCAATGAGAGAGCCCTCGTGTGCCGCCTAAGACAGGTGCCAGAGCCTCGATTCTCTGGTTAACCGATGACGGGTAAGGTGCACGGTGCAGACACGCATGTTGCTCTGACCCAAGACAGGCTCAGCCCCCGCAGGCTTGACTCTCCTGACGCTTTTCTAAAAAATAATTTTAAAAGGGAAGACCTGTAGGGGGCCCTGCCCCCCTCCCGCTGGAACTCTTGAGTGCCTTCTACGGACATGCCCGGGCTTGTTGCAGATCTACCCGGCAACAAGGAAGTAGCCCCAGTACACTCCTCTTGCTCCTCCCCTCTCGCCCTACGGTATATATGTTGTAGCAGCTTCCGTAATAAACGAGACTTGATCAGAAACCTGTCTTGTCTCCATCTCTCGTGTCCCCTGTCCCCTCTCATCCTCGCTCCCCCTCTAGGGTCTCTGTTGACTTACCCGCGGGCCGGGACATATATATAAATATATATATATATATATCTGTAATGAAGTTTAAAATGAGCAAATTATAGTGAGTCCTAATTCAGTATGACTGGTGTCCCAGTGAGCAAAGGGAATTTGGAGATAGATGTACACATCTGGAGAGTGCCACGTGAACATGAAGGCCCCAGGCAAAGTGTCAGAGTCAAGGACAGTGGCCTAGAGTGAATCCATCCCTCACCACCTTCTGACAGAGCCACCACAGTCAGCACATTACTAATTCACGGTGTTACAACATCCCTAAAACTAATCCAAAGATTAGATCCCATGTAAATCTAACATCAACAGGAGTTAAAAGAAAAAGAGCAGTGTAGCATCCCTGTAGATGATGCAAACATGTAAAAAAGAATGTCCATGGAACAGACGAACACTATAATCACCTATAATAAATGAAACTGAAAATACAATAAGAAAATATAAAATGACCAGATTAAATAAAATTAAAATGACTCAGAAATGATATGCCTTAAAAAAATTACACTACACAAAGAAAAAATTAATAAGGATAAAAATGATTAAGAAATAAACACTGATAAAAAGCTCTTAATATAATAATGATGATCCAAAGTAGCAAAAATTAAAATCCCTGAAGAACAAACTAAAAGCAAACGTACAAACAATAAAACAATATAATTTAAGACAACATTTTTGTAATCCAAAATAAAATTTCCACTGAAATTGCTAAATTTAAATAAAAGGAACAAAATGTGGGCATCTAAGCTAAAAATGTCAAAAACAAAAAACTTGCTTATAATAAAAACTTGATTATTATCAGATTCTTCAAAAGTAGCACTATATGCCAAGAAAGAAAAAGTTACGTATTTTAGATAACTCAAAGGAAAAATGTGAGTTAAGAATAGTAACATTGACTTTAAAGCACAAAAGGCAAAGACAATGTTTTTTTAACACACAGTGTACCACACTGATACCAATGAACCCTTTTCCAGGACTTTATTAGAAAACGAATTTCATACAACCAAACTATATCAAAAGAGACTGAAAATAAAAATGGTGGTGAACATTACAACTACAAATAATTGTAAAATTAAGGCTACATAAAGGCTTACAAAAGCTACCTGCTCATGAGGTCAATATAGGAAATTTATAAAAATAACAGAAGAGAGAAGAAAGAAAGCAAATACTAAATTTTCTTGCTTGTTCTCTGATTGTATTGAAAGTGTTAGTGCTTCTAACATTATTCTAAGATGTCTCTACGCATAATGTGAGTGAAATTCAATGGTTAATATAAAATATTTTAATTTTCTTATCCACTCTGTTCTCAAAAAAAGAATTCTTAAAGTAGAAAAGAGAAATCAAAATTTAATTTTAAAAGTTAAATGTTGAAATCTAGGCCTAAATATAAATTGAAGGTTATCAGCAAGAATTCTTGAACAGGTCTGTAAATATTGACTAAATGGGAAGCCATAGGAATTCCTGGTGCTTGATTATAGTTTAAAACACCATTATACAGCACACATGGGGAGTTTATGGGGGGGGGCTTGACATGGACAAAAATAAATTATAAGGAGGTTAGCCTTATAAAAACAAATTAAGCTACACATTTGTTTATTATGACTTTACATGTGTTTTATTTTAGAATGGAACAGATTTAAAAGGTTGTTTTTAGGATGCATAAATTTGATATTGAATATGTTTTTATATTTAATTAATTAGACAGGTTACCCGTATTGTTGCTACAACTCTGTTCTCATTTGAGATAATGAATGGAACAAGTAAATGGGAATTGAGCAAAAGTAGAGAGGTTAAGAAAACACCAGAGCAGCTACCGAGTGCCCAACTGATTGTTCACATTAGAGACTAGAAGCCCACCACTGTATTATAGCCAGCAAGCCGAACAAGACTGCACCCAATTAAATGTAAACGAAACCCAACACATCCTAATAAACTTCCCCAATTAGAATGGCATCTGTTCATCTCCTTTGCATAGCAAGGTAACTAATGTTAAGATCTGGCAAATACTTTTTTTTCCCAACATCTACATTCCTTGAGTTAAATAACCCACCCCATGTGGTAATGTTGAAGAAAAATGGTCCTAACCTTTGTTCCCCTTTAGGAAAAATAAAGAAAAAGAAAAGAAAAGGAAGGACAAGCGAGGAGGTCACATTTATCCACTGCAAAATTGCCATGTTCAAACTAACAAATGAGTGAATTGTAAATGAATATGTAAATCGTACTCTGGAAAATATTTATTGTTCTTTAATCATACAATGAGCCCTGTGCACTAGGGTCTGGAGTAAACATTTTACTTTTTATATTTCATTTAAAGTACAGAATACTATTTAAAATGTTTCTTTTTCTCTATATGAAAATTAAAAATGAAACATAGAGAAATTAAGTAGTGTTTACAAAATTTCTCAGCTCTTAAGAGGAAAAACCTGTCATTAAAGCCCAGAATTCTGAGAGCAATAACGCAGAAGCTCACTGAACATTCTCCTCACATTTCTCTGTATCCTTGCTCTTTGCACTGACCCTATGCATTGTGAATAATGTTTTTTATTGTTTTGTTTCTGTTGTACTATATTTATGATCATTAAAATGAAGTAATGATTCTTCACAACTCACAGTCTTCCATTCTACGTGCAGAGTTCTCTGTCATTTAGTTTCCTCTCTCTCTCTCTCTCCCTTTCTGTGTGTGTGTTTATTAATTTAATTTGGAAAACTTGAAAGAATAAATGAGGGACTCTTAAGCTAAGATATTCCTACAAGTGGAGAGTATGTGCTCCCTGTAACAAGCCTCCATGTTATAAATTATAGAGTGCTCAGTGGCTTCTGCAATGAGTGTTGAATGAGCTTCAGTTTTGAGTGAATAAATCCATCACATCACCAAAATCTGATCCAGAGGCAAAGAATAATTGGAGCCAAAAGCTGACAATTTGTGGAGCAAATTCTTCATTAAGTAGAGTGCAGAGGCTTTTATTTAGTCACTTGTTAACTGCACTGACCTGGTAAGAAACAAATCCTGCAGTCCTGAAGCAGTTGTTGTTGTTGTTGCTGTTGTTTGTTTTATTGATGTTTTTGTTCGAGGTGGACTGCAGTTGTGGGTGCTAGCAGCTTCAAGCAAAGGGAGTTTGAGCTTTACTACACTTCAATACAACATAGGCTAAAACCAGAGTCCTGGACTTCTTTGGTCTCTTCTTTCTTCCTTTCTTGGGGAAAGAGAAGGATACACAAATTTGAGCAAAGAAGTGCAGTAGGCTTGCTGGATTTAACAATTAAAAATAAGAGATATCCAATTAAATTTGAATTTCAGATAAGCAATGAATAATTTTTAACTATATGTATGTTCCTAATATTGGCAATCTCTAAAGATGGGCTATGTAGCTCCAGAGGCCTCAGGAAACAATAAGGCTTTAGCAGTTGCAAAAGGACCTAGAAATTGAGAACTTCATCTGCCATATCTTGAATTTAAAACATCCATACCAAATGCAGGCAGGTGGCAAAAGACTTGGAAGACCTACAGAAGTTTTAGTAGACAGGTTAAACTGAGGCAAAGATTTAATGGCATGTGGACAAATGTCACTATATAGGTTTCTGAGACATTGCAAGATAGAACTATATTTGCTTCATGATGCTATGAGGAGTTGATGCATCTGTACTATAGCACCTTACAGAGAATCAATGTGGACTTAGCACTTCCAGACCTATGAATCTCAACTTCAATATTTGCATTCAAGGACAAACAGGCAACTTCAGGAGTACTGACTAAGCTTGGATTCTTATGTCTTGAACATACATATGCTCAAGAGGAACCAGATAGCACAAGACTAAATTTGATTTTGGAGGAATTCATTACATAAGAAGAAAGATCCTTTCTTAGAAGCCAGGCTTCTCACATCTAAGCGAGTCAGTGCAAGATTCAGCAGGAACACTGCGGCACAGGACCAAAGAAAGCCACCTCAGGAAGGAAGGAGGACTTTTGCTGGGACCTTCAGAGTCTATGTCACAGCTCATTGTTGGCCTGAGGTAGGGGATCAGAGCACAGGGCAGAAAAGTACTAGAATTTGAGTATCATCATTGCCAACTCCTGACCTTTGTAAAAAGTCAGCAACTTCTCAAACGTTTCTGGGAGAGTAGAGAGGTGCATTGTAAGAATGCATCCTCTAAGGAAATAAAGAATGTAAACAAGTTCACATGTTTAGTTTGGCACAGGCCAACTAGCAATCTAGAAAGGTAAAAACAAAAATTTTCTCCCCCTTTCTTTCATGTAACTGCCAGTGGCTTTATGCCACGTTATGTGTGTGCATGTAGGTTCTCCAACCACAGTTCTGGAAAAATATTTGTATAATCGTGCTTAGGCTAGTTCGCCCGGGGACATAGAGTGTGTGCCTGCGTGTGCATGTGTGTGCACAGACATACGTGTGTATGTGCTTAGTTTGTAAAGCATGGACTGTTTAAAGATATTGTTGTAAATAATTATTGGTTTTTAAAATTATTAAAGTTAAAGAAAGCTTTGATAGCTAACTACACAATTTCTGAGACCCAAAAGTTATCACATCACTGTAGTGCAAGACACCCCAAACTACAACTTCTAAAAACCTCAACATCCTCCAAAAATACATAATTATTGCTTGCCAAAGTAATTAATTATAAAATGCTAACCCTATCCCAATAAAAATCTTCTTGTACATTTTACCAAAATTTAAAAAATTAAAGCCGAGAAAATGAGTTTTAAGGAAAAAATAATGATTATAGGCTTCAGACTTTTGATTCAAGGTCAGTAGAATTTGACTTTAAAATTTAATTCTCTCAGACTTTGTTTCTGGATTTAATGCTTCCAGAGAATTCAAATCTTTAAAGTTTCATTTATCTTTGAGGCTCGATAATTGGAAAATGTTTAATCAAAAATTTGAGCATCTCCATGTGGCTGACATTTTATTATTGGATTGACAACTACTTTAGTATTAACAGTTCCCTTATGACATTATTTCATCTCACTAGAGAATCTGTACTAGATTATATTGGGCAATGTGACTGAACAAAACCCGTGATGGGAAATAGAATGAAAAAGTGAACTTTAGGCCTTGGGAACAGAATGATCCTGAAAAAAAAAACTTAAGTAAAAGATAAATCTGAACCCTTTCAGAGAGTCTTAATGCTATAATTTAATTTACCCTGCTAACAAATAGTGTAAGCTGGAGGAGAGGTAAAGGAGATGTCATTGGCAGTTGGAGAATGTCTTCATGAGGTTGAAGCCCTATCATTCTGATAGATGGTAACTATGGCTACTGCAGTAATAGTCAAGTACTATATTTACTGTAGTCCAAGCCAGATAGATTAAAAGGAAAAATTAAAGCTGGAAAAGACTGTGCCCTCTCCCTTGTCCCTGGACATTCCAGAGAAGTGATGTGGCTAAGGAAGTAAGGTAAAGTTATGTTCAATATCCATTATAAATCCATTCTAGTGTGCCTTCCTCTAACTCAGAGACTGAAAATTAGATATAACCTCTCCTAGACATTTTGTCTTCATCAATAATAAAATTAATATTTTACTCTTGTACTGATTCTTGTTGCAGTTCCCAATTGATTCAGAACCTGAAAGGAGTACTATTTCCTGGATTCCTCCTGAATGTGTTGAAAAGGGAATATATACTGATTGTAGAACACTTGGAAAATACAAGCAAACAAAATTTTTCTTTTATTTGGAGTTGCTTGGCTTTTCCTTACTGATCAAGAGAGTATCTTTAATATTAACAGGCAGCTATCTTTTGTCTGGCAAATATAATTAACTAGCATTGCGTCAACTTTGTAACCCTGCTAACCTATCTATTCTTCATATCATTGTAAGCATGATTTTTTTCTACAATATAAATTTAATTAAACCAGTCCTCTGCCTGAAATTATCTACTTGAAGTAAGATAAACAGTCCTTATCCATATAAGATCTTCATGGGTCTGGCCATTCTCTATCATTTAACCTGATTTCTAACATTGGTTTCCCCAGTTAATTCATCACTACTCATGCACTCCTCAAACCCATTCTTTACCCAAGACATCCGGAATTTGAGTGTGATAATTTCCACACCCTTACATGCTGTACAGTGCCCCTGTCATCTAACACATAAAGGAAAGCTCATTATTATAGCTCGACATCACTCACAATCTGACCCTAGTCTAGCTATGTTGCCCCATTTTCTTCCATGATTGACTTCATGCTTTGTGCTCTAACAATATAAAATTATGTATAAAGTCCTCAGGGGCACTAAATGATTTCTAAGTCTTGGGTCACACATGGTTTTACCTGTGAAATAGCATCACTTTCTCTTTTATAGGATGCCTTCTAATTTTGAAGTTTCAACTTAGATGTTCCTCCCTCCAAAACTCTACATCAAATGAGAAGGACTAAGTGGTGTATATTGCAATAATATCTTGTATAGACATCTACGATAGCACTTTCCACATTATTTATAATTATCTAATTGTATGAATTTCCCCCACTCAATTTAATCTCCTCAGGAATAATGACTTAATTATATGATTACTTTCTCAATGCCTGAAGAACAGAAGACACTCAATAATTATATATTGAACACTGAATAAATAAAAGAATACATTTTATTGAGTAGTCATGGAGAATTATTAGGAAATCTTTAAAGCCACATCACAATTCAAAGTCTGTTGAGAGCGGAAAATAATGTAGTATTTTTGGATGGCAATATATTTAAATTTTAGTAAACACCTATTCCTAGTATTTAGATTTTTACAAAAATACTAGATAAATAACATGTTCATAAATCTAGTTTCTCATCAGTAATCCCAGCTTATTGATAGGCTACATACAAATTAGAGTCCGACCTGGACAACTTACTGAGATCTTGTCTCAAAATAAAATACAGAAAAGGGCTGAGCGTGTATAGCTCAGGGCTCCTTGGGTTCAATCTCTAGTACTACAAAAGGGAAACAAAACAATAATATAATTCCTTGCATACTAATGACAGGGGTCAATAGCAGACCATTATAATGTTTGACTTAATGTATTAATTTAGCTAGGTCATCTTGCTCAGTTTTTAGTCAAAGACTATTTTAGCTGTTATTTTTGATGTGATTGACACATATCTGTAAACTTAGATTCAATCAGGGTACTGTTCACAATGTGGGTAACCTTCTGATCGGTTGAAGCCTTTAAAACAGAAGACTGAGGGTCCCCGATAGAGGAAATCTGCTGAAGATGCCTGAAACATCAGACAAGAGTAGATCTTCCCTGGCTCTCCACTCTGTTGGGCTGCCAAGCTTATTTTGGGCTTGCAGGTTTGGGATTTGGTAGCTCCAACATTACATGAGCCAATTCCTCAAAAACTTGTTCTCTGTCTTTTTCCATACAAATAGATGTATAGATACATAAATACATGCATACATATAAACATACATATATGTACCAGTTCTGTTTCTTTGTAAAACAATATCACTTTTTATTTTCATTCATTCTTATTCTCACATGCCTCTTTTTCTATAGATAGTTACCTCTTCCTTTCCCTTCCTTTCTATTT
Organism: Heterocephalus glaber; assembly: GCF_053883595.1. Classification (NCBI taxonomy): domain Eukaryota; kingdom Metazoa; phylum Chordata; class Mammalia; order Rodentia; family Bathyergidae; genus Heterocephalus; species Heterocephalus glaber. The sequence goes on from NW_028258325.1 coordinate 28,813,798, forward strand.
GAAAACATGTAGCCATATTCCAGGAAAGCATTTCATGAATCATCTTTTCTCAGAAGGCTGTTTTTGTATCACCCTTTCCAAGTAGAATCATTTACTACTTCCTCTATGTTACCACTGAACCCTCAATGAATGTATAAAATGTCTAAAATAATACATCTCTTTGTTTTTGAGATATTCCTGTTTTCTAATTTTTTTTTCCCAATTTACTCATTCAACAAATGCTGGACTGGTAAAAGAGCAGTTAGCAAAAATCACAAACATCGATATCCTCATGTGATTTATCTTTTAGTAAGAAGAGAGTCACAATAAGCACTGTAAATAAAATATACAAAACTCTGTGTCATGTTTAAGGTCTTTCCATCTACTCCTCCTTCTTGCTTTTTTGTACTGACTACTGAGGCTTTTCCACTTAGTCTTGCATATTTTGGATCTTAGTCCACAATTTTGCATTACTCATATCATCATAATTATTTCACCATCTTTCAGTTGTAGTCACTCAACCTCCCTTTGTTTCTTTCATAACCTCTAAGTATCAAATCCTCTTCTCTCTTTTAGCTACCCTTAATTAATAGTAACTGCAACCCCCTAAAAAATCTTATTTTAGTACCTTCAACTACCCAACAACCACTTTCCATTTTTCGCTTTATTTAACGCATATCCATATGCTAATAAAACCTTATTCTACAAGAATGTAGAGTACATCAAATTCTCTGCTACATTTTCCTTGAATTCCTCACATTATCACACCCTGCTTAACAAGATTTTACAATCTTTACATACATCATCATTGTCCCCCTCTTTCTCTTATTAGCACACTCATTTGATTCAAACATAACCCCAGTTAAATCCAAAAATAAACCACCTTCAGGCAAGGAACCCCATAACCAAGTGTATCTGAAGAACATAAATTTAATGTGCTGATTATTCTCAATAATCAATAATTAATATCAATAATCATTATCAGTAATCTCAAGTGATCCTAATACTTTCTGAACATTTTCCTATTCCATAACTTCAGTTTTCTGAATGACTATTTCGCACCTTTTCTGTTTATTTCTGCACCAGTGAGATTCCCTTCTTATTATTAACTGAACTTTTTTGTATTTCAACAAAAAACAAACTTGATTCATAGGGTACTTTGAAATATTTCGTATACACATTCATATACATCCAGGCATCTGTTGTTACACTTTGGTTTATCTTCCCAATGTACAAAGGGCCCTAGATCATCCTGGGTAATGCAACCATTCCACTTGTACACCAGTTTTCATTCTCTTTTGCCTAGTCAAGAACATCCTCTCACCCCACCACAGCCAAATCTCCCTCATTCAGCACCCTCCATTTCCTCCTGATAATGTGGTCAAATCCATCAATATATAAAAGTGGCATTTACTTCCCCACCTTAAAAACAAATCCTCTCTCAATTCTTATGTCAATCTCGTCTACTAGCACATTGTTCTTCTTCTTATAGCAAACTTCTTAAAAGGGATATCTGCATATATTTTCTGCAATTTCCCTCTTCTATTCTCTTTTAAGGTTATTGCAAATAGAGATTTGGCCTCACTCCTCCATCAAAGAAGAGAGGGCTGTGAGGGGAAGAGGAAGTAAAAATGATTAAGATGTGATCAGTATATGTACCAATCCCTCAAGAGGAACATAATTATTATATGTCACAAACATATAACAAATTTGCCATTCGTTTTGCAAAACCCAAAGGTTGACTTGAGTTCTCATATTATTTGATCTATCAGCAATAGCTCAACCTGTTCATCATTTTCTTCCTTTCTATTTCCTTCTCTTGGCTCCTAAGAATTCAGTCATCTCCCTATGTGTATGCAACAGCTTCTCATTCTCCTCCACTAGTTCCTCACAGTTTTACTGTTTCTAAATATTGATGTCTAAAAGCACAGTTCTTGATTTTTCTAAAAGTATTCCCCAAATAATCACATGGATTAAATACCATTTACCAAATTTAGCAAACTTATATTTCGATCACAGCCTTCTCCCTATGATCCCTAAAAATAAATGCCTACTTGAAACTACTAAAGAGGTGTCTTAATTTTAACTTATCCAAAGCTAAATCACCAATAACAGGTAATCACTACCATCTGCCAACTGATAAGATGAGTTAAGAATTGGAATGTGCTGCAACTTGAAGTAAAAATTGAAGGTGTGAGCAAGGATACTAGCTTCTAAAAAGGAAAAATAAAGATCTACCATACTCAAAATACCACATGGGTTAGAGAGTGAAATTAAATCACTAATACAGTATTTCAAACACAAACAGTATGCAAATATGAGGCACACCTTCATAAGAGCAGCTATTTGTAAATGCTGCACCTTACTTTTCATTAAGTAAGTTATGGATCCAATGGTGTCTTTATGCAAACACAGCAGATGGTTATGCAAATAAAGTATATGTACTAAATTTAATTAATTATTAATTTATAAGATGGAAAATTTCAATATACTTTCCATTTAAGAGCAGTTTGAGAGGAAATCTCAAACATTCCAATAAAATCCAAGTGGTTGTACTGACCACTATGAAGACTTAGCATGATTTTTTAAGGCATTGTACTTATATTACAGGTATTATGCAGTTTTAATAGCTGGTATATCTCTTTGATGCTAAATCCTATTCAAATATAAAAAAAATAGGCAAAGGCGTTGAACATTTTCACAGTATAATTCCACCATTTTATAATTATTTATCTGCAGAACATGTCTTTGAGCATCTCACAGCCACCAAAACGTGGAACAGAAATGATCTAAGGTCAAATTTCCTACAGAATTCAGTTACAGAGAGATAGAAAAATGGTAAGTAATGATGAATACATTCATTTAAGTTGCCATAGTGACAGGGAGAATTTTTAAATTCTGTTTATTTTCATGGATGTATCCGTTGCTTTGTTTGCTTGAAGCTGAATAAAATTTCCGAGGCCACTCAGTAAGGATTCAGGGGAACTAGGTGCTCAATTCTGCAGAATGACTCATCTCATTCCCTGACCTCCCTGGATTCTATAATGAATAGTAGGATGAGAAAGTATTCAGTGGAGTGCAATGTTTGAAAAAATGTTATTTACATGGCTAGTATCCTAGTATCCTTCTTAATTATATAGATTACAAGAAAAAAATAACTGATTTTCCTTTCTATTTCCATGGCATTTAATTTGAATTAACACCCAAGAAGACTATATATCTTCCCTTTCAATAAAGAGATAAGCCATAATATTGGATTATCTCTATTTCAAAAGAAAATAATCTGCAAAATTGCACGTATGTATCAACTGGCCAATGTTATAAATTGTAGAATGAGTTTTTATTTTATATGTTAATGGATTTTGCATAAAGGGGTTATCAGGATCAGAATTTCCCTGTACTAAAAACATAAGATTTTTGTTTGTACACTTTTAAAATACTATTTTAGTATATGTGCATATTAATTTTACAGGATACTGTGTTTTGTTCTGCCATAAATATACATACTTGTAGCATACTTTGAATATTTTCACTCCTCCATTACCTTCCTGTTCTCCCTCCACCCATTCCCTTTTCTCTACTCTAATAATGTCCCTTCTACCTTTATGTCATCTGTCTCTTTTTCAGAGTCCATTTATGAGAGAAAATATGAGGTATTTGTCTTTCTAAATATGGCTGATTTTCCTTACCAAGATGATCTCCAGTTTCATCTGTTTTCCTGAAAATGAAAGAGGCAAATGTATCAAGTATTTTTACAGTACAATTCAATAATTCAATAATTATTTACACCCAGAACATGTCTATGACCATTCCTCAGCTATCAAATCCTAGAACAGGAATTAACTAAGTTACATTTCCTACACAATTTACTTATACTGAGACATAAAATGAGAACATGTTTTCCTGGCTCTTTATGGCAGAAGCTCATTGTCTTAATCACTATCTTGGTACGCATACAAACTCCCTCTATTCTCCCTTATTCCATGACTTTCTCAACCTCTAATAATCACAGTACTACTTTTAAAAAGACTCTTTAATCATTTACACATAAGAGAGAATTTGTGGTACCTGTGTTTCTGTATTTGGCTTAATTTTTGACTGTATCTCCAGTTCCATCTATTTTTGCTACAATAGTATGATAGGATTTCAAATTTTTATGATAAAATAATATTCCTTGTGTACTTTTTCTTTGTCTACTCATCTCTTGATGGACACTTAGGGAAATCCATGTCTTTTTTATAAATTATGATTACAAAGTTGCAGTGTACAGCTGTGAGTTTTAAAGACTGTTTGATGGAGGTCTACATCTACAGGTCTATGACTCCAAAATAAAGAGAAAGTTTATCCTGAGATTTGTGTGGTTTTTGCTTTTTCTTCATTTTCTTCTAAGAGAAATTCATAAATGAAAGAAATTTTTTATTATGGGTGGAATTTTGTTACTTTTATTGGAATCAACTGAAAGCAGTAAGAGAAATGGTAAGAATTTCTACCATGGATTAGGTTTTGATGTAACTATAGGATAAGATTATCCAAATTATAGTCAGTATAATGAAGCAAAAATTGAGCCATTTTGCATAAATCCAAATAGAAACAAAAGGCATCATTGCCTTGCACCAGAAGTATGGGACTATATGAGCTATTACTTGTTTCCAGTCTCTTTAAAGGAGAAATTATGTGGTTTCAAGTGCAGTGTACATATTTGCCATTTAATTCCAGTGCATGAAATAATGTAAAACTTTCTAGCATTTATGTCACCAGGATTTCAATGCCTTCTATGGACTCTAAAATAAATATGTGTTCAGGGAAATTAGGTAGTTTTATCCATGCCAGTCCCTAAACAAAGTTAAGCAAGTTACTTAAATATTATTATTGCACATTTCCTAAAGTAAAGCTCACCAGTCATAACTTTTGATGATGAAACATCAAAGCTTAGAGCTAAAAATCAAACATTGGTAGTTGTGAAAAATATTATTTATATGTTATAGAATATATTAGTATATTCTATATATTGCATGTAATGTATAATTTTACATGTCAATACAAATATTTTACTTGATATTTAATGAGTAAACATATGTAAAGTGTTTAGAAATATGTATAGCAGATAGTAAGTCTCGTATGTTTATTTAACTACTAATATTCCACTTCCATTTTATACTCTGCCCATTTAAAAGAGAATTTATCACTTTTCTCTCAATACCTATCTCCTTATTTTGTTAAAACCATCATTTTCTTACTTCTACCAATCAAAATTCCAAATTCATTTACACTTCTCCTTTCTCTTGTTTATATTATTTCTATATACTTAGGCAATGAAACTTTGTATCTTTACTTTTTACCAATTCATGTTGTCTTTATATATTTCTCTAACGTTTAGAACATTTTACTGGGGCTTTAATTTTCTCTCTTACTTTCCATATTTACATCACTGGTATATTATTCTTCCAAAAACATTTTGGAATATGCCACTTAAGTAGATCACTGTAATCTAGTGCATTAATTCTACTCCTAATCTCATGATGTACTCCTCTTTTTCCCATTTTCCACACCTTCGTGTACAGCATATAAAATTGTGCAATGTAAAAATCTTTATAATGTATAATTATTCCAAGGAATGTCTGATTTTCATCAACCTGCTATTTTTCAAAACTTTATGCTGAAGAGTAATGTGCCACTTTGTAGGTTTAAATTGTTCATGCTGGATAACATTAGCATGATCACATATCTCCACTGGTATGACATGGTATTTTGAAGATGACAATAAATGATTTCCCTATTTTTCCAACCCTAGTATAACAGTCCAACATTTAGAAGATTTATTCCTTTAAAAATTCAAAATACAAAGTGGTAAGTATTCTGAAGAAAATATAGTAAAACTTATTTTTAATAGACAAACATGTTATTAGTAAGGAAAAATGAAGTAGGATACATTTCAGAGTGTGTAACAAATGGAAATATTATAACATATTTAATGGCTATAATAATTTAGGTTGGTAATGACAGATATTGTTTTAAAATTTTTCAAAAAAAATTATACTTAGACAAAAATTCAAATGTATGGAAATGTTTTAAGAAGAGTTAACAGAGGAGCTTCCGATGTTCTCAAGTTGGAATAATAGGTAGATTGAAGCAAGTAAGCAAATAAAGTGATTTATTGATTGTTGGGAGCAATGCTACATAATTTTAGGGTAAAATCATTTGATTAGCCTAGTTCTCCTGCCTACAGCCCTGCTATGCAATTCTGAGACATAATTCCATTTTGGCCTCCAGTCGCAACTGAGACCTCAATGATCCAGTGATGCTGTGATTCTCCAGGACAAGATTACACCAGTTGAAGACATCCTGGGAGGAACAAAATCTTCATTGTTCTTGGATTGTTACACCTTGTTTACCCGGATGTACTGAACTCTCTGCAAGTCATTTGTTACATCTGTTTCTCATCTGTTTACTGAATAAAAGGTGCAGTAAGCTGGGGGGTTTTGTCTTTGCTGCCCAGAGCAGCACTGATCAGACCCAAAGCTCAGCTTCTTCTCAGTCTCATTTTTCTACCTTTCCTGTAATTCGCCGTGTGCTGCCGTGGCTCGCAGGACACTAGGATTTACTGCAGAGATTCTAGTAATGTCCCCTTTCCCTGTTCCCTACAATTGATAGTCTGATTTTCAATCTGTATATATGATAACTAATTTTATAAGGTTTTTATAAGATAAATGAATCTGGTGCTGGGAAAATTAAAAAGGAGTGTGGGGGGGGGGAGAACTGAAATGTGTTGTGTACATGTACAAGTCTTCTACAGTGATTGTAGTCATTATCTACTGCAAACAAGTACTAATAAAAGTTTTTAAAAAGTAAAGCAACATAGAATTCCTGTGAATATTTAAGAAGGCCTTTTCTTGCTCTCAAAATCGACCTTAATAAGGCCTCTTATGATTAATTAAAATGAGATATAATATGTTGTGTCTCTTTATTTTCCATGAACAATAAGCAATTAGAACTTTCTCATGAAATATACTTTAACTATGAAGTGTAACACTAACATATTATGGCTATTATATGCATTCTTGATTTACATTTTGGTATATATAATTCCAGTTGAGTGCTGCAAATATGAGGCCTGTGTTATGTTTAGCCTCAAAAGCTCAGAATACGTGTTTTGACCATCTTTACAATATTTGAAATTAATTTGTTTTGTCAATTATCAAATAATATCTTAATGCTCCTAAATAATGATTTTACACATAAATGTGTTTACATTCTATTACAAAAAAGATATATTTATGTTCTGTTAAAAATATATTGTGAACTTAAAAAATTATCCTACCTACCAAAACATAGAACATATATACTCATACACACATGTATACACCCACACTTTTTTGAAGCAAGTTAAAGTATAAAATGTTTTAGTAAATATAGTCCAGCAAGTTTTAAATGCCTTCATTCTGGCAACGATGCATGCTTCCTTTACATCCTCTGCCTATATTAATTAATGCTACAGAAAAGCTAATTAAAGACATTAGCATGAAGACTTAACATATTTTTCTTTCTTTTTTTTTTTTTTGGTACCAGGCATTGAACTCGGGACCTTGCACTTTTGAGGTACTGAGCTAAATCCCTGGCCCAACATATTTCTTAATTAAACTCAATATAATATTTCTGTCTTCTTATATATCATCTTCTTCATTTTAGAAATAGCATATTTGGCAAATTAAGACTGGGGTTTTACTTTTGTAGAATTCCCCATAGAGTGCCTCCTTTCACATCTATACACACCTGCATCAGGTGATCAGATCAGTACTACTGTATTAGTTATACGCAGCCCCCTTCTCTTTGTGTCTCCACATGGTGTTTCCTCTGCTCATGTGTGAAGAGAGAGTGATCTTTGTTGTCTCTTCCTCTTCACATAAGGACACAAGTCCTACGAGATGAGATGCATATTATTCCAACATCATTCAATTCTAATTGCCTCCTTAAACCTCTTATCTCCAAAGGGATTACAACTTCCTTTTATATTGAGGGTTCACAATTTTGTCAATTAAAAACTTAATAGTATTTTATTTCATTTCTTTTCCCTTAATACTTCATAGACCTCATGTAATATTTTTGGATCATAATATAAAAATAAATAAGAATTAGGAAATAATAGTGTCCTAAATTCAGGAGATATTTCAAGTGTATCTATCTGCAAGGGCAAAAGACAAAACTATGAAGTCACTCACTTTATGCTTTACAACTTCAATACATGTTATTGATTCAGTAATATCAACTCTTTCTTACAGGTTCTATATAATACTACAAAAGTAATGTTTCCTCCTTTTCTAATTATATCCTGTAATCCTAAAAGAACCCTACACCATATTTTCTCTTTTGCAAAGATAAATATCACAAATTAATAGTATACATAAAATTGCCATGTCGGAGAGAAGATATTTCCTCATAGATTTAATTTTTCTAGTTATGAATTTTTAAGAACTGAGAAAATTAGGGCCAGGGAATTAGCTCAGTGGTGCTGCCACCTGCCTCGCAAGTGCAAGATCCTGAGTTCAATCCCCTGTACCAAAAAAAAAAAAGAACTGAAGAAATTATATTTTATATGTTAGTTGGTCACGGGAAGCACTTCGAATCCTTTGAGCAAAATGTGATGTATATTCATTTATATTTATGAACTTTATTAATCATGTGCTATTGATGAAGGTGTTAATTGTTATAATTAAATTTCATCATTACAAAAATAATTTATTTCACAATTACATTTCTTTTTGAAAATGATTTATTTGGTATTTCTTTTGTTACCTTGCCCTTTTTAAAACTATGTATATTATTTCCTTGGATCAAAACTTTTCAATTTCTGTGTTCTCCAGGGTTTTATAGGCATAGAATCTATGTCTCAATTAATGACTAATTTGCAGTATTTCCATTTTTAAAAATTTATTTACATATTCTTCACAAATAAGTGAGTGAAACAATTCATTTTACATACCCCTGATTTAGCATGAGGACCCTAGCAAGGGATGCTTTTCTTGAAGAATTTCAATTATCTTTCCACACACATCTTGAAAATCCTCTAAAAATGCTAAGATTTTTGTTTTATTTGTGATTGCTGTTTAATGTAAATTCAAGTTATTTTTTTCTTCACTATTTTATTATAACAAATTTCAACAGCAAAAACTGTTTTAGCAGTTAATGTATTCAGACATGTACTCATTACTGTATGTGTATACACAGTATATGTACACATACATTTGTCTGTTACAAGGCTTCCATGAATTATGCCATTACTGTTTTCATTTTGAATGGAGAAACTTCTGTTCAAAAATTTTAGATGAGATGATTGAATTCTATCTGACTAAAAACTGTGAAGTAGGTAATTAAATTGTCAATCTAACTCCAGAGCCATAGTGCACACCCCTGCAACCCTACCTCGCGTTTTTTGCTTACTGTTTCTTGAGTTCCTACAGTAATCAGCTGTGTGCAGCAGTGACCCAACAGTATCTCCACGGCTGAACTTCTTGTCACTGATATTGGGAATCCTGTGGGAACCTATTCATCTAATCTAATGAATATCTAATCTAATGAATATCTAATCTAGTGAATACGCACTGTAAATGACATGAATGACAGCAATGTCAAAAGAATTTGGGGCCAAAGCTTGAGAAGATTCTGCGCAAAGTACCTACACTACTCATGAAGCAATGCAGAATTATTTGTAGGTGGATGGATTCAGATAAGTTGAAAATGAATAGTTAGGGATGGAACAAGCCATGAGATGTAAGTATGTGCATATATATATATATATATATATATATATATATTCTTATTTTACCATATAATTAATAAGGTGAAAAATAGATGAAATTGAATAATATAAATATTCACTAAAAATAAATAAGAGCCAGGCACAAAGATGCATGCCTATAATTCCAGAATTTGGGAGGTTAAGGAAGGACTATCCTGAGGTGAAGTCCAGCCTGGGCGACATAACAAGTTGCTGTTTCAAAATAAAACAGTAAGGGCTGGGGACTGCAAAAGGCAACAGCAACATCAAAAAGCAGAAGGCAAGATAGAGGGGGAGGGAGGAAATAAATGCAACAAAAAGAAAGGAGTAAGGCAGACTGTAAAATAAATAAAATGACCAGAAATAATGAATGCATTGCATAACGATAAAAGAGCCATAATCAAGAAAGACATATCAATTCTCACACTGTATGTACCTAATCACAGAAAATTCAAATATACAAGGAAAAACAAATAGAGTAAGTGGGATAAGCAGACAAATCTACTTTTATTTCAAGTATTCTATAGTCATCTTTAAGTGACTGATGAAAAAGCAGGCAAAAATAAACAAGTACACAAATAGCCTCCAACAACATTATAAATCAACTTAATCTGACATTTATTTATAGAACATTTTCTCCAGCTCTAGAGAACATATATTTTTCTCATACTCACGTGGAATAGTCACCAAAATAGACTACATTCTAGGCCATAAAAACCACATCTTACCAAATTTGAGTAGAAATTATTCAAAATATGTTTTTAAAACTCAATGGAATCAAAAAGGAAATTCACAATAGAAAGATAGAAAAAGAATTGCAAATAATTTACACAGATACTCTGACCTCAAGGAGTTAGAGCTTAATTCTCCAGTCCTTATATGGAGTACTCTTAATCATTTCCAAAATGTTCAGCAAGTAAAGTGGGTTCATTTAATGTGCCTGAAAAACATTTCCTCAGCCAAATTGCCAAAGTTAATATCCATAATGGTACGTCATGTCCATAACACACACCCTTCATACACCATGAGAAAAATGACACCTTACCTCTTTGGTCTTACCTCCAAATACATATATGATCAGTGTAATCGTGAGAGAAATATCAGCCAAACCTAACTAAGGAATATTCTACAACATAACTACCTAGTCCTCAAAATGGCCAGTTAATACAAATAAAGCCTAAGAAACTGTAACAGCCAAAAGGAACTGAAGAAGACATGACTGATAAGTTCAATGGAAAAGGAAAGGAAAGTTCAAAGGAAAAGGAGGGCTGGGGATTTAGCTTAGTGGTTTCACCGCCTGCTGCACAAGCACAAGGACCCGAGTTCGATCCCCTGTACCAAAACGAAGATACTTTCTAATTTAGGGGCCTGGGATTTAGCTGAGTGGGTTCGCCACCTGCTGTGCAAGTGAAAGAACCTGAGTTCGATCCCCGGTACCAAAAAAAAAGAAAAGAAAAATGGAAAAGCACATTAGGTAGAAACTAATGTAATCTGGATAAAATCTGGATTATAGATAATAATAGCAAATTGATACTGATTCATAGTTGTGAGAAATATAGCATTCTAATATCAAATAGTACTAATAGAATGAACTAGCTGGGCCTGGTGGCCCATATTTGTAATCCAAGTACTGAGGAAGACTGAGGAAGGAATTGTAAATTTGAGTCTCACATGCAAATTATCAAGATTCTGTTTCTAAGTAAAAAATTTCTTAAAAGTCCTGTGTGGTAGCTCAGTGAAAAAGGTCCTGGGTTCATCCCCTAGGACCTCAAAATAATAATAATAATCATAAATAACAAAAGGATGAGGAAGACATGGCTGTGGGACTTACGGGAACTCCTTTCTATCTCTTTTGCATTGGTCTGTACATCTATAGTAATAGTGAAATAAATGATTATGTAAAAGCAAATGGCTCACACAAAGAAATGCTATAGCTGGTTGATTTGTGTGCCAATTACTCTGATCTGATTATTACATTTTGCATATATAAATTGAAATGTCATCCTATATCCTATAAATATGGACAATTACTATGTGTCAATTAAAAATAAAAATATACTTGAAAACATTTTAAAATTTAAAAAGAAGAAGAGATGACAGAAAGAACAAATATGTTGAGTAAGCAAGAAATAGTGGGGCCAAATCAGGGTTTATGTCTGGGAATAGATGAACTGTTTAACAAATACTCATGGCAAAACAACAACAAATGTGTCAGACCAGTAACACCAAAAACTGATGCATCACTTGTCAATAGAACTTAATCTATAGGGATTGTTGCTTGCTAAGTTTAGCCTTTGATGTACCTTTACTAATTTGAAAATCACCTATATAATTATGTTTTATTTAATGTTTATTACACCATTGTAGAAGTAATTCTTACTGAGGGACAAACAGTCCATCACATTATTTCAGGCTAAAATAGATTTACTACATTAAGTTGGGTGTTTACAAAACCATTTGAAAGATGGGGACTAAGACTCTTCGTTCTGATTTCCAGCCCACACCACTGCAGCTAAAAGACAATAGTGAGGAAAGTTCTTAATCCTCTGGTCAACACTGCTGCCAAGACAGCTGCTTTCCACCCATGAAGTCTGTCAGCAAGCAGAGGATCACAGAATCCACTGTGGCTCAAGTGCTTGTGGCTTATGGGAGCTTTTGCCTCTCATCCTCACTGGTCCAAAAAGCTGTGGAGCGCCTCACTGTCGCTTTCTAAATGAAAATTGAGTACATTTAGTTTCCTGCTCACGATTTACATAAATAACATTAGCAGCTAACATTGGGTGAAGAGTCCATATTAGATAAGTTTTGTGTGAAATAGATCTTATTGCTTAGAGCAGTTTTAAGCTCACAGCAAAATTGAAAGGAAGGTATAGATATCCCACATACTCTGTCCCCTATGTGAATGGGTTCTACCCCGTCACCTTTCCAAACTAGAGTGCTTCATTTCTTACAATTAATGAACCTACACTGACAGTCTATTATCACCCAAGACCATAGTTTAATACAGCTTATTCCTGGTACTGTGCCTTCTATGGATTTTAACAAATCTCAAATAATGACATGTATCCACATTATAGCATACAGAATAGAAAATCCTCTGCATGTAGCCTATTTTTCTTTCCTTTCCATTAATTTAACTTTTAAAACTATCATTATAGAAAAGATATTATAAATATTTGTCTACTCGTGTAACTTTTTTTAAAATTTTGAAATGTATAACTTTATTATCAAACACTTACATATACAAAAATTAAAATTATACAAAGAAAAATAGTGCAAGGAAAAAAACCTATAATAATATTCAAATATAGTAGAACTCAACCAAAACAAAACTGAAAAGTACTTAAATATTTTTCCATATAATTTTTAAAAAACATCTCAAGTATTAACAAGACATCAGAGGATGTGATTTGTTTCAAAAAGATTTTCAAAACCAATATTGAACAAATAGTGGTCTGGAAAAAAAATTCTAATTAGCTAGTAGACTCCACATAGGCCAAATTTTTTTTTTAATTTAAATCTCAATACAGTCATATGACACGTGATGGAAATATAATCTGAGAAATATGTTATTAGGCAATTTCATCAGTGTTCATCACAAAATACCCCACAGAGTGCAAACTTCTAAGTGTAAACTGAGAACAATACATCAATCATCTGTGATGGCCCCTTGGTATTATCCAAATATGCAGTTAAACACGAGATACATGAGGCTACCACTGACATAGCAGCACACTGTTTTACAGTAAACTCTTTGACATAAGTAGGATTATGCTCTAAAGGATGAAAAGCACAGCATGTTATGATAGGTACCTAAAACAGTAACAGTCATTTATCACACTATCGAATACTGTGTACTGTACATAGCTGTATGTGCTTCTTCTGGAAACATACCCTTCTCTCCTTTGATTGCAGTGACTCTTCCTTCCCAACCCACTGATAAGCTCCAGCCTAGTCTCTATCTACATCTCTTCCTGTAATTTTAGACACACTCTATATGTGGATGCTTTCCAGATTCAAGTCTGTAACTCTGATCTCTCGCCTTCCCCTCCTGCCACCCCTACCCCTTTGAACCTTTTCTTCGTATTTCAGATTATCGATTATTCATTTTAGTCATTTTAATCCTTAATTACACTTGCAGTTTCTCACACTAGAGAAACTATTCGGTATTTGCACATGTGTGTCCTATTTATTTCACTTAAGAGGATGGCCTCAATATGCATCCATTTAGCTATAAATGTCTCTAGTGTTTGGATTTTTATGGTTGAGAAGTACTCGTGTAACTTTTAAAAAAGAAATGTTCTTATAGTGTGATGACACATTGCTACACACACACTTAGCATAAAAACACAAATTCATTATGTCACAGTTTCTGTATGTCAGGAATCTGGGTACAGCTTAGGTAAGTTCTCTGTTCAGATTCACAAGGGCACAATCAATACTTTACCTGACCTGGCATGCACTCTCCCTTGGATACGTGACTGTGAAGAAACCATTTCCAAGCTCATTCATGTTGGTAGAGTTCATTCCCTTTTAGATGGATGATAGATGCTTAGGTTTTTCTGGCTAGCAGTGGGAACCTGCCTTAGATCCTAGAGATTACCTTTAGTTCCCAAAGGATGCCCACAGTTCTTTGCCATGTGGACTTCCCAACATGGGTACTTACTTCATCAACACAGCACAGAAATTCTGAAGTGAGATCTTTATTCCTTTTGGAACAGTGTTTCATCTTCACCGTATTCTATTGTTTATAGACAAGTCACATATCCTGCCCACACTCAGAGAAAAAGGGCTGCACTAGGCATCTGTACTAAGGAATTGGATTTGGGTTAGGGTCAGGTCCACTCTAGGACCTGCCCAATACATAAGTAACAAAAGGGTTTTTTTGTTGTTTTGTCTTGTTTTCTTGTTTTCATTTGTGGTTGGAATCATGGTCTTGCATGTAGAGCAGATTTGGGTTAGAGCACTGGCTCTGATAAATGGTAACTCATTCAAGTTTCTAAATCACTTCACATCTATAAATATTGCTGTCCTCATACATAAAACTGATAATAAGATCACTTTATGGGATTGACTGCATGAGACATTGCATCTGAAGTGCTTAGTATGACCCTTGCCACATAGAAATATATTATAATTTTTGTTTTTATAAAGACAAAAATGTACACTTTTAATATATTCATGTTCTCCCCAAAGGAATATAATCTCGAGTTATAAATATTTTAACATGAAAAAACTATTTCTAAAATACATAGAATGAATAGATATATACTAAATGTCTAAATGTATTCTTACTAACATCCTAATACTGAGCTAAAATAGGTAAAAGAGAATGCGATTATATCTATAAATATTCAATGGAAACTTGCAAGAACTTTCTTGTACTTTTTCCATATGAGGGTACATTGGATTTAGCTTCTGAGGAAGATCATTTTGCCTGTTAATGTACTACTCATTTTCCTATGAAGTCTCCAGACTTCATTTGATTTTTTCCTAATATTTTGTCTTTTTCCTCAAATTACATTTCCTTCTTTCCACCTGGCTTCAGATTTCAGTTCTTTAAAGCAGCAGTTAAAATTTATAAAGCTTTAGGTACAGACTCCCTTGCAAAACTGATATAAAATTGAAAAATGAAACAAAATACAGTGTTAACAGCAAGAACAAATATGTTAACGTTTTAAATTCTGGAAAGCACAAATAAATTTTGGAAAATGGTTATTTTTCAGGCCCTGTTCCCAAATTAAGGTGGGTGCATTTCTTTTCCTAACATTTCTCAAATCTATTTTGAAGATGACACAGGAAAAAATATTGGTGACAAAATCATGAGCCACAAACTTGATAGTAAAATTCAGATAGAATTTCTAAATTGTCATCCTTTCCCTCCAATGGCACAGATTTAGGAACAGAAGGAGGAAATGGAACTGGTATGTACTGGAAGTTAGCTAGGTATGAGCCAGTCATACAGCTTTTTATATTCTTCCATTTAATCCCTTCACTTCCTGTAATGTGTTAGTTGTAAGTAAAGATGAATATTCTCTAACATGTGATCAATTTCAGTTATATTTTGTGTTCTTAAATTTTTAAACCTGTTTGATATTTATCAAAGTAATAAGAAAGCTCATTATTTTTCTGTGTCTAATAAATCCACCCACAATTTTAAACTTTGTTGTATTACTGATAAATTGGACTCAGACACACACTAAAACAAATGCACATGCATATGTACAGGGACAGATACAAACCACAGCCATGAGAAAATGTTGCAGTGCTTGTCAGAGGAAGAAACGTGATAAGAGATATTAATTTCAGTAATGTTAACTTTTGTTAACTTTCCATTCCTGTAAAAAAAAAAAATACATGAGCTACTCGATTTATGAGGAGAAAAGTTTTGTGTCATCTGTAAGTTTTAGAGATTTTAGTCCATGTCATATTTCAACAGGAGGCAAGATAGTACATCATGGTGAGGAACACAGTGAAGAAAACTGTTCGCCTCATGGCAGTTACATGCAAAAGAATGAGAAGAGAAGAGACTGATGTCCCTCAAGCCCCTTCAAGGACACATCACTAACAACCTTCCATTAAGCCCCACCTCTAAAGGCTTCTACCATTTATGGTAGTGCCGTGCTGAGGAATAAGACATCAACACATGGGTCTTTGGGGGAATTTTCCAGATCCAGATCATAGCAGGGCCTAAAAGTCTTAACAGGTCCAGCTTTGCTGAAAAGTGCAACTCCAAAGTCTCCTCTGAGATTCAAGGTAAATTCTTATCTGTGAGCCCCTATAAAAATTAGAAAAAAAGTTAAACACCATTGGCATACATTGGCACAGGTAAACATTCCCACTCCAAAATGGGGAATTAGACAGACAAAGAAATTGGACCAAACCAAGACTGAAATTCAATAGACAAATATTAAATCCCATTGTTCCATGTCCAAGAACCCTGAGAAAATTGTGGTGAGATGTTCCATATTTCTGGCTTTTCGAATTTCCTGGGGTTTCCACTGCATTTTCAGCTTCACTCTAGCAGTTTGACATGCTGTACTCTCTGGAGTACATTGCCTGGCCTCTCAGGCCTTCCTCTGAAATCTGATGGAAGCCTCTCTGATCTCCAAAATTCTCTCATTCTGCATGCTTGGAAAAACCTGCACCAAGTGGATGATGCCAAAGTATCCCACTAGCTCAAGCAACAGCTGAGCCTCCTTACATCATGGCTGCAGAGGCTTCTGAGGACTTTGAATGGAGTCCTAGAGAAACAATTTCCTAGGCAGCTCTTCCTGAGCATGATACCCTGAGTCTCTCATCTACAGCAAAGTCTTTTAAAGCCTTTTATTTTTACCCCTTTACATCTTTTAGTCAATGAAGATTAGGGTCTTTCTTTTTTTTTTTTTTTTTTTTTTTTTTTTGATTAGGGTCTTTCTGATTCCTTAGATACTCTAAAGTCATCTTTGCTATTATCCTGACCCAAATTATTTGACTTCCTTGTAATCTTTTCAGACCCATCACTCTCCGTGACACCAACTTTGCAGACACTTCTTTTCTGGCCAAACTCAAAGCTTTCTAAATCCTAAAGGTATCCTACTTGATTTTGATTTTCAATGAAGATCTAGCTAAAGGCCACTGAAAAAAAAAATACCACAGCCTGAACACAGAGATACCTTGAGCTTTCCTCCACCAAATTAATTAGTCTGCTGCCTTTAATCTCAGTCTCCTGAAAAGTCTCAGAACATAAGTAAAATGTAGTCAGATTTTCTGCCACAGCATAACACATGTGTTTTCAAGTCCAACGCCAATGGATGCTTCATTCCCAATTGAACATTCCTGAGACTGCTTTTTACTATATCTACATTTCTATCAGCATTCTGGACTTCTGAGCTCTGATTAGAATCTCTCACCAAGCTCAGCTTACAGGACTCTAGGACTTCTCTAATTGATATCTTCAAACCTTTCCAAACTCCTTCAAACAATTAGTTCTAAAGGCTTCTAAGCCACATGGTCAGGTACAATCACAGCAATGGCACTACTTCTCTGGTATAAAAATCTACCTTCATCACTTTCTTGTCAATAAGCAAAATACCCAACACTTACAATTTCAGGGAAGGCAGACTTGTTTTAGCTCACATTTTCAAATGTTTCAGTCCCTGCTTGATTGACTCCGAGACAGAAATGCCAAAGTTTAAGGCCCTCACATGGAAGAACACTGCTTAGATCATGGAGTCTAGGAAGCAGAGAGCAAAGGAAAAGCTGAGGAGGGAGATAGATCTTTCCAGGAGATCCTCCCAATAACCCACCCCTTCTACTTATACTCTACTTTGTAACAGCAAGTCAATTATAGTGCCCTGAAGATCAAAATGCCTTCCAAAAACTTCACCTCTGAGTACATGAGAGATTCGTGAGTCACTCTTGATCTAAAATATAACACTTAGCAGCACTGATTATATCCAGTTTCCAATAAATCCACTGAGCATAATGAGAGTATGTAATTTAAGTATGTTATGAGTTTATATCTATATATGGTGAGTAGATACATGAGGATGTAATTGTATCAATTATACATTGTTCAGTGATTGAAAAGATTCATTAGACTGCTCAGAATACACTCACAAAAAGCTTACATAAATTCAAAGGAAATGTGACATCCACAGAGAACAAGCACAGACATACATTGGGAGAACAAAGAGCATTAGATAGTCAGCTTTCCACAATTCTTTGCAATTGTAACAATGTTCTTCATCTTTCAATTATGAACTATCAAGAAATATGTTAGAAATATTGATTTCATGAGAATTTGAGAAAAATTCTACAGTGCCATCTCATATCTAACTGGGTTATGTGGTCAACACAATCTGTGTGACTAGAAAAACCCACTAACCCATTGATCTATACATTTCCACACAACATATGAAAACTGTCAGTAGATACTTTTCAACTTTATACAGAATGTCAAAACCCAGCTCATCTCATCTTTATCTTGGTCAAGAGCATTGCCAAATTTCCTAGCATCAAAAAATGTTACTATAGAATTATATCACTTAAGCAATAAAATGACTCCATTGTAAATATCCTACCTCTTTACTCTTTCATCAATGGACAAGTGAAGTAACTAATCAATGAGATGGATTTCTGTTTAGGAACTGGTAGTAAACTGTCTGCCAGATAACCTTTCCTTCTTCCCAGGAAACTTTTGTCAGTAGAAAGTGTTGCTCTGAATCTTGATGGTCTAAAATTCAGCACTCAGAACTCCAATAAGCAAAGCCTTCTAGTGATACAAAGGTTATTGCAACTTAAGGGATTTGTAGTTCTAACACTAAAGTTCAGTGTTGGGACATTGTGGAAGTAGTAAATTTATCTTACATTCTCTAGGGTCCTTTTAACTCGTAAGAAGTATTCCATTTTTATTTTTACTTCCCATACCACTTTCTTTAATGAATGTTTTAACTAAGTGAAGAAAAATGACACAATGAGTTTCCTGAAACCCCCAAAGAGCAATTGTATATTAATTAATTTAATTTACCATCCCTGATATATTGCATTTTCAGTTAATATTTATCTTTGTGTTTCTAATTCTTATAAAGTTGCAATTTCCTTGTGTGTGGTGATTATTGCTCTTTTATCTAATCTTCCTCTTGGAAGGAAATAAATACACCTATTCTCCTGAATAACTACTTGCTTCTTAAGCAAACATCATGGATTTTGACTACTGATTTTAGTCAGCAAATCTGTTGGAATTCACATCATAATTGATAAACAGTGTATCAATGCATTTTTAAATCACATTATCATAACCACTTTGTTCATGTTTATTTTTCATGTTGTTATTAATGATGGTTCAAATGAAAGATATAACTGGTGAACAAAAAAAGGAAGTTTAATCACATATTTATTAATAAGTTTGCCTTAACATTTGTGAAACCATATAATTGCACTAGTTTTTCAATGCTTTTTCAGATTCATTTCTAGTTTTTCATCAAGCTAGAAACATGTAAATACATAATTAAAAACTTTATTTATTTACCACTCTTCAGAATCTGATAGCATTATATCTTTCAATATTTGACTTTTGCAGGTAACAACTGTCATCTTGATTTTGTTTCATAATCATTTGTTGGAAAAATTAGTCATAGTTTAATAAAATAAAAATATTGCTAAAACCTGATTTTCTGTATAGTAGTACAATTCCATTATTCAAATGAATCCATCAAGCATACCATACAGATGAGTAGCTCCTTTGAAGGTAATACAAATGTAGTGGCATGCCATTTTCAGCTCTACTGAACTAATGAGATAGCTCACCAAATTGCTCCTGTCACAAGAGACCAGTGAAGAGGGTCAAGATCATTGTGATCATTGTTTGACAAGGCAGAAAGCTGAAGGGCTTTGTTCATTTTTCTGCACCACACTTTAAACTTGAGACCTTCTTTGTTTCTCTACCCTCAGCTGTGTTTTCTTACCTTTTAATGCCTCTTATAAATTTCCCTTGGAAATGAATAAATGAGACCTAAGAGGTGATTCTCGGCAATTATCTCTACATGACCCTATTTCCCCCAGGCATTCTTGATTATACAGCAGCTTCATTCTTGTCATTTTTCCATGGATGAATTTTACACCAATAGTTTGCTTATGAGACAAGCTGAAAATTGCCATAAGCATATGTAGGCATAAATTTGAAGAAATGAAAAGAAAAGTTTTAAACTCTGTTACTCCCAAGCATAATTAATTACATGTAATAGGGTAGGGTACATTATCAAATAAATAATCAAAATGTATACAACTATTCAGATGCATAGTGTCTTTTAATACTTATATTCTATGACATTAAAATTATTTAGCAAAATACAACATTAACAAAGGGAGATCAATGAGCACAGCCTCTACCCTTAATCCATGTATTCTTTCCTACTATGAAAATTTAGAAAATTATAAAAAACATCTCCAAAGTCCCTTTCCCTACTTTGCTTTCTACTTGTTCTCGGATGAAGCAACAAGAACTGAGCTAAGGAGCAGAGCATTTGATAGCTCTCCTCTGTGTTCATTTAGGTCATCGTCTTGATCCCTTAGAGTTTGAGCATCAAAGACATTTCCCCGTGAGAAAGCACAATAACTAGACACCATATAAGCAAAACATTACCACTATCAGGAGGATCATGCTTTTGAAATGTTTTTCAGTTTATTCTCCTCAGTAGTATTTTCTTTACCACATGCCAACTTCTTCAAAAATTATCCCAATGCCCTTCCCTTTCAAGCACAAAATGAAGTTTAAGCCTCAAAAAAACAGAGAAAATTATGTAAGAACATATAAATGACAAAGAAGATTATATTTTTTAGACTGTTTTGCTATAAACTATCCTTGTCCAGGACAACTACAACACCCATACTGCAATCTAGTATTTTTTTTTTGGCATTATGTCACTTGGGATTGCAACAAGGCAATGATAGAATAAATTCAAGAAAATTAAACACGAGAAAAATTCAAGTATGTTTGAATACCAACTTAATTTAGGGAAAACTGAATTTCAGGTTTATTTACAAACTATTGGATGATTCTAGTGCAACTAGTGTCATCATGCAACATCCAAGTTTAATTAATTGCAGGACTGTTACTGACTGTAATCCAGGAATGATAAAGGAAGAATGCATTTACTAATCACAAAGACAAGGGTCACAGAGAGAGGCCCACCTAGAGTTGAGCTAGGTTTTCCTATAGCAAGACACAGGCATCCCTAGTCAAAGTTTTAAGAAGTGAGGTAGGGGAATAAAAACCTTTACTCTCCATTCATCATCAGATTCATACTGCAGATGCAAGTTGGCTGAATTGATTAGTACACACATCTCAGCCTTCCAGGATAGAATACAAGCAAGGGAAGAAGTAAGAGGACATTCTGAAGTTTACAGAAGACATCTTGCATGCATCTCTTCATCTCAGGTAACCTCACAGAACATTATACACAGTTGACAGATTCTTACATCCTGAAATGCTTCTCTCACATTTTCTCTGGGCTACCACCTCCTCCAAGCTTTCTGCTTCAGTAACCAACTTCACTATCTTCTCCTCTACTCAAATTTAAATGGCAAAGCACTTGTGTGATAGCTCATAGACTTTTTCTTCTACTTGTCTTCATTTCAAATACTAAAATTACTGGTTACTCTCACTTTCTTCCCTCAACCTAAAACTCTTCTCTAATATTCAAATTCATAGTTTATCCTATCTTTGTGATATTTTGATGGAACAGAAGTTCAACAGGAAATCTCAAATTTAGCAAACAAAATAGAACAAATATCTATTGTCTACTCATCCCTGACCAAATAGTCATCCTCCTAGTCCCTCCTATCTCTGTAAATAAACCTATTTTCTACCTGTTTGCCCAAACCAAATCTGCAGACACACCTTTATTTGCTTCTTTTTTCTCACGCACAGCTACCAATCCTTGAATAACTCTTAAGGACTCTGCCTCAAAAACATATCCATTAGTTGTCTCTTTTCTCCATATGTCACCATTTCTGAGCTAGATTTCAGAAATAGCTATATAACTGATCTCTGTACTTGCTCTCTTTGCCCTGCCATCCTCTTTACATGTAGAAACTCGGGACTTTCCAGAGTAACCCTTTGAAAAATATAAATCAAATTATGACACATCGCTGCTTGAAATCTTCCACATCTTTTCCTTTGTAGGAGACTCAAATGCAAATGTTTCATTATGGTCAAAAAATCTCTGACTTGCTGCCTGCTGAGTGCTTTGACCTAATCTACTCTTTCCCCAATGTTATTTTATGCTCTTGCATATGCTCTTAAGTCATAGGTCTTCTGACTGTTTCTTAACCTAAGCTTTTCCCCCTCACAGTTTTGTTTCACTTAAACACACAATCCTATCATCCATGTAGGTCTTTTTCTCTTACTTTTTATTCTGATATCTGCTCAAATGTACCTCCTCCAGAAATTCTACTCTGACTATCTGGTCTATGTTAATCTCCCAAGTCATACTGATTTTTTTATTTTCTGTCTAGCATTCCTTAGTTTCTGCAATCTTCTTTTCTATATACTGTTATTGTTTTTCCTTTCATTGAAAGATTAATGATATCAGGGATCATGTGCAACTTCCTCACATCTATACACATCTAGAATAAAGTTGGGCTCATAACAAATATGGACTTTACTTGAAATAGGAAGCAGGAATACCCTAATTTCAATACTCAATTCTTGCCTCACATAGGGGAGAAGATGGGCAATACTTTGAAAGTTAAAGGACAGGTATAGTGAGAACTGTCCTCCAAACCCTGGCCAGAGTAACTCCATCTTCTTGTGGGACTGTTCAGCCCTCTGGTACACCTTTTCTAGATGCTGAGACTATGTGAAACTACAGCACAACCAGATCATCAATCAGCGTGTCTAGACAGCGGTTTTTGACACTGGTGGAGTTTCCTGAGAATCGGATGGGAGTGGAGTACATGCAACTTTTTCTAGGACTCTTCTTGCTTTTGATCCTGCTTTTGCTGGTTTAATTAGTATTCTGTAAAATCAGTAGTTTAGTTGGTAAATTTTGTAGTGCTGAAGCCTGAGGGTCACCCAACTACTCCATCTTATTGAGGTGCCTCATGAATATATTTATGATAGAATAGATGTTTTAGTTAGATTGTTTTATGTCTCTCAGAGGTAATATTTCAAAAAATCTCATTTGCAAACTGTTACATGCCTCTCCAAGGATCTATATATATTCACTATGTCAATTGGCCTTTGAGCCCAAAATTTCAACAATCATTATTCCAGAAGAATATTGGATTTCTATAGTAAAATTCAATTTATATTTGTTTACACAACAGTTACTTCCAAAAATTATATGTTCTTATCAGTGTTGTTTGGTTTCAGCCTCCTGTGTGTCAATATATGCTCTGGACTATATTTAAAAATGTGATTTTATATGTCAGAGCTATCAAGTGACTAAGAGGAGCAAATATCAAGATTTCTCATTAGTCCAACAATATCTAAATGGGCTGATAAAAATTCATATATTTTTGTAATTACTAAGGTATATGATGTCTCATATGGCCCAAAACTAAGTTATTCACAAATTTGTGTTGGTCTTTGACTTTTAGCCTCATCTGGCCGTATGGATTACTATAATTCTAAAATCTTTTATTACTTCTTCCTCTGACAGAGAAGTTTTCGTATCAATCAACATAATGAATCAAGTTACTTTTGCCAGTGAATATATTTAAATTTCACCTTACTAGGTTAAGACATCCATCTGAAGCACCCTAGTAAGAATGTGATAAATGCTGGCTTCCTTTTAAGACTGCATGCAGAGAAAGGTTTGACCAAGTCTCTCAAAATGGAGCAGAATGGAGGTTGTCTTGGGCTTCCTGAGGAGCCAAAATAAGTCCAATAACAGGATACTGCTTTATTCACGTCAAAGAACTTTGTATCTTTCATTCATTTAAAAAATAACAATGTAGGGGGAGATTATTGAGAGAAAGGCTAGGACAATAACACAAAACATTCCAGGTTTAACTCTCTGTTCTACCCAAAATATGTTCCCTTAATGTATATGTGATCCTTTATCATCACCAATCTATGAATATATTTTTCTCTTCAAATGCAACTATGTTTAATTTCATATCTACTCCTTAAAATAAATTATCATTTTAATTTTCCCCTTCTCTAAATAAATTTTGCTTTATCTTTTACTAAAAGTTAGTCTTTTTCCAAAAATCAATTTTTATCCACTTCCTGAATGAATAATTAGTATTTCTCAATAGGCGTATTTTATTAAGAAAAAGTTATGCATGCATGTGTACAATATTAAAGATACAGTAAAACCAAGGAGATTCAAAGGAAAACTAAAATGAGCATTATTGTTTTATTCTTATCCCAAAACTTAGCAAAGCTAAGTTTTGAGAGTTCAATAAAGAATTTAGAGGAAAAATTTTAATTTTTCTTCATTATTTTTAAAAACCACCACTGAAATATACAGTATGCTAATGTACTAAAGTTGTCTGTACTTTATTGAGAAAACATATACTAAAATTGTAAATCAAAGTATAAATCAAATGAAAAGGGACCATGTACTTCCTTTAAAATAAAATGGTTAAGAACACACCATTTAATGACATTTATCCATAGTTATATACAAACTTGGAGGAAAGATCAGGAAGGAAGGGTGGGAAAACAATCACTCATGGGAAAACTTTCATAACTAGTTCAGGAAAATCATGGATCAGCTGAAATTAATACTCCTCCTCCACAATGCCCACCGGCTGAATTGTAACTTCAGTAGGCTATATGGAAGCTGAGTAATGTTGTAGGCTGTTTGTTTAACCTATTTTAAATTTGAGGCTCCCCATGGGTGAAAGTAGATGACATGGTAATCACATATTCCATGTCATTATATGTTGCATATAATTTAGAAAATGAAATAACTTTAAATATGGTCATCATCTGGAACATCATGGCCCCCTCTTCAACTTCCACTAAAGTTTCCCCTTGGAAATGTTAAATCAATCTTCTCATTAATTTTATTCAATTTTCCAAAACATGTCTCTCTCTATTTCCTAGGCATATCCATATCATTGCCTAAAAACTCAGGTAATTGCAACAAGAATATTTTCTCCTCAGACAAAAACACAAAAGAAGTTTATAAGGATATTTCTTTTTATTAATCTTATTTTTATTCTACAAGAAATGAAGCAAGGTCTTTTCTTGATATTCACAAACATACTAGGATTTATTAATCAAATTGGCACAGATAAGCTAGGATGTATGAGATTAACTAGAAAAATAATGTGTAAAACAAATTGTAGATTTGAAAACCAGAAAAAATGAAAATTGTTTCCTTGGTTTATAATTTTCTTGGGTATAAATATTTATGTTCTGACCAGGGTAGAATTACTTGCATAACAAAGAATTACTCTGGTGACAATTGTCACATATATAGACTCCAAAAATGGCATTCCAAAGAGAAATTTACTATTAAATTTCTGCTGAAGAATTTTTTTCCTGAGTTTTATGATGTGTTCTGTAATTCCCAGTGTGTTTGTTACATCTTATTGTTACAAATTATTTCATTTTAATATGATTATTTGTATTATTATTTATTTGTCCCACCGAAACTTGCAATATCTTGGCACATTTTATTATTTAGAAGGATTAGTATCATCAGGCAAACAATAAATTACATCCTAGCACTAAAATCAACCTTATTCCGTGAAGGCATAGTTTCTTTATTCCTCTGAAGAGAACAATGTGTCATGTATAATGAAGTGTAAATCCCAGTTGAGTCATAGTTTCAGATGTAAAGAGATGTGAAGAAACAAAAAGTGAGATTAACAACAGGAAGTCCTTGTGTATCTTTTTATCTCCTAACCTGTCAAAAACATTGAAGTTTTTCTGAACACAATGTGTATAATTACAGTTCTAGTTGCCAAAAAGAGTTACTGTGACTGTTAAAAAGATAATTACAGCTACTTTACAATTCAAATCTATATTCAGTTACCTTGTGAAATCCAAATGAATGCTAATCTGACCTTATGTTTCCAAAAGGCACTCTACTTTGTAGCACTTTTTAAAAGATTGTATTACTAAGAGTGACAACTACTTTCACATCTTCAAAATGGTTGCACATAAAACAAGCATTTCAGCTACTATCTAGAACATCCTGAAGAATGTTAACAACCATGAGATGTATCTCTCTGAAATACTTAACATTTCACCTACTTTAGAGGACTGTTTACATAAAGTTGAGTATAAGTGAGAATCTAGATGGCAAACAGATGGTACACCAAAACCGGGTAACTCAAAATAGTTTTTAAAAATGGTATTCATGAGGGTGAATGAGAGACACTGCAAGGGATAGTGAAGTTCCCTGGGCTGGCAAGAGCTGAAGCAGTTACTAACTATAGGTCTTGGGAAGCTGTTAAACTGTGCACTGCTTACCACGCTGTCTCGGTCTAGTGAGACACCGCACCTATACACATAAGTTACACGAATTACACGTGTTACTTACATCTAGGTAATGAGGGAAAATGGAAACCTAGGACTCATGAGGATCCCCACAGGATTGAGAAAACTGTCCTGGGCAGATGGAGTCTCTTCAGCATGTATCCCATTTGCACCTCAGCTGAGGTACTCTGGAAAGCAATCTACACCTTCTTCTAGGACTATGCAACACAGTGAGATAAAGCAGTGTTGGACTCTGAAGCCCTAGAAGAGATTGGAACAGAGTCTAGGGTGTTTTGACCAGCAAATCCTTATCTCAGAATGTTGTATTCCCAGCATGGTCGGCATGTATTCCTCAGAGCCACTTGTGAGAGACAGAGCAAAAGTGGGTCAGTCCAAGCCCTCAAGAGAACTCTCCTGAGGGTCTACATAGACAGGAGAAGAAGCCATTATCAGAACCAGAACAGAAAGACCTGTTTGGACAGGGCTGTGGCCTTCAATACACACACACACTCACAGAATGCCCCCTGGTTCAATACACACACACACACACGCACACACACACACACATACACATTCACAGAATGCCCCCTGGCCTGGCCAAGACAGACAAAAGCAAGGTAATAAATGCATAGCATGAGTTCCATCATCTTTGAATTTTTAAATTGTGTTTGGGTTAGAACCCAGGGCAGTGCACATGTTAGGCAAACACTCTACCTCTGAGCTAAATGCCCAATTGACCTTTGACTTACACTGTTTAGCAGATGTCGACCCTTTATACCAAACTCAGCAGGAAGCTTCAGGGCAAAGGTACAGATCGATATAATCTGTAGATGCTGGCTTTCTCAGGCACTCATCAGTCAGGAAAAGAATGAACCTGGAGGATGAAAAATAGATGCACAATATGTAGTTAATTTGAAACAACTTTTAAGAAAGGTTTTGCAATGTATGATTTCCTGTCATAATCCCCTTTAATTTTGAAAATCAACTTCAAAACTACTATGGATCATTATATAAGAAACATTTTTATTATGTCATTTCAAAGAATAATTTACAAATATTTCCTTATTTAATACACAAAACAACTAGAAGGCTAGTAGCTCAGAGAATTTTAATATGTTGTTCTGGACTACATACCTCAGAAATGAGGAAAATAAATGAATAAAGGGTGAAGGCTACAAACTAAATGTTCACTTTATTGCTCTTACTACACACCAGATAAGTTTCTAATGTTCTAAGAACTTTAAATGTATGAACCCATTCATTCCAGGCAACATCATATAAATTACACATTATTGTTACTATCTCTGTTTCACTGATAAGTAAAGTAGAGAGGCAGAAGCACTTTGTTCAAGATCATACCACTGGATTCATCCTCCAAACATTTGGTTTCAAAGTTGATGTATCTCATCAGAATTTTCATTGGTGTTATGCATATGCTGACTGTCTCAAGCAGGAAGTAAACAACATCACAAAAATAAATATTAAACTTGGATTCAAATGGTGCCTATAAAACTAATAGAAAAACAGATATATGTCAGTATGGAATAAATGAAATGTTTCTAAATTGAATGTATATTAAATTTTATACATGGCATTAAGGGAACATTTAGAGCTAATGTCAATAAAAGAGTTTTGTCACAAGATAATGATCTCCTGCTGTTACATAACCACGAATTGAAGCCAAGTTGTTTATTTTCAAAGCAGGGGAAAAAATCAATCCCAGAATTATGATCTATAACAATGATTTTAGTTGTATTATACAAAGCGGTGCATGTCGATTTAATAATTTTCTTTGATGGATGTTTGAGAGGACAAATGACAGATGTTTCTTGCACCATTCTAAGTCGGAAACATTCTGATGAGCTTAGAAAATATACCTGCTGTATGTTTGGACAAATCAGAAATAGTCATCCATAAAAGTGATAAGGTTGTACTCTCTTGTACTATACACCTTCGTGAGTGAGATGATTTATAGCCTATTAAGGTGTTGTAGTTTTTAATTTTAATCAAGGAATAAGGGTAATACACACAGTCATAAAGTCTAAGAGAGTAGGATGTTAACTGACAGCAAAATAATTACAGAAAGGTCTATTGTACATGGCAATGATCATGACTCAACTATCATTTTAACTCCAGATGGAACTATGTATTAATTGTTTACTTAGGCCTGAAATAGGAAAACTTCAGTTTCATATAGCTTAGGGAGCACCCAAAGACAGATATCTCCCCAAAAACATAATAATGTATATTTGTAAGAATATATTAAATAACACCCTATATTTTAATGTTTGTAATTGTTTTCACAGAAGTTCCTGGCACTTGTTCCTTTTTTCATTTCATGTTTGCAACCACCTGAAGAGTTAGTTATATACTCATTAGTTCAATAAAAAGAGAAATGCAAAAGGGTAAAAAAGGTTAATCAATAAGAATTTTAGGTGTCCTGATTTCTATACTATTTATTTTTGTTCAATTATATCATAAAGCCTTTTATCCTTGCAAAATTATTTGTTTAATATTAATATATGGATTGTCATAGTTTGCTCTTTTTTGAACAACTAGGAAATTCAGTAAGTGTGACTTCAAATGCATTTCAAAGCTAAGGTATAAAACTCATTTAGACAAGGCAGAAACTTTTCAAATATATGGATAATGATATTTTATAAAACAAATCTTTTTTGAATAGGTAATAAGGAATTAATAATCAAGTTTTAAAAAACTGACTTTAAGGTAGCATTCTCAGATCTTGAATTAGCAAGATCAGTTTTTAAGCAATGATCCATATGCAGCATGCCTTTCTGTGACTGAGAAATTGAGCAAGAGGAATTGACCATGGAGGAGTTGAACAAGAGTTCTGATGTATGGGAACCAAATATTCTCTGATGAGGCTGAGGGTAGAATATGTTTTTTATATCTATTAAAGGTTTCTTCTTGACATCAAATCATGGATTTTGGCAGGCATGCGCACTCAACTATAGCAGTATAAGAATAGTACAGGCAGGGCTGGGGATTTAGATGAGTGGTGCCACACCTACCTTGCAAGTTCAGGGTCTTGAGTTCAATCCCTGGTACTGCAGAAAGAAAGAAAGAAAAGAAAGAAAGAAAGAAAGAAAGAAAGAAAGAAAGAAAGAAAGAAAGAAAGAAAGAAAGAAAGAAAGAAAGAAAGAAAGAAAGAAAGAAAGAAAGGAAGGAAGGAAGGAAGGAAGGAAGGAAGAAAGAAGAAAGAAAGAAAGAAAGAAAGAAAGAAAGAAAGAAAGAAAGAAAGAAAGAAAGAAAGAAAGAAAAGAACAGCACACACCACATGAGGTGGAGATTTCTAGTTTACACATAAGAGATCAGTAAACAGTAGAGCATTTTCTTTCTTGGGTTCATTCCCAAGAGAAAAGAAAATGAAAGATTGGATTACAAAAGGTTGTTTCTCCTTTCCAGCCCACTTGAGATATAATTCAGTTTACCTCCCCTGAGGCAGAGTAAAGGAGGACACAGAAAGCAAATGTTGTTATGCTATTTGAATTTCTTTCACATAAGAAAACATCATTTTCAGATACTCTTCATTGTTCCAGCCATCTACACTTTCTTAAATATTCTCTATGATAGGAAGAAGATATTCACATATTTTCAATTCAGTATAAAAAATTCGATATAGTACATGACAAATCATTCCAAATATTAGTGGCATAAATCAATAAAATATTAATCTACTGTTTCTCGCCATTGCTGTGTTGACGAGGCAAAGCTTAGGTCCATAGTGCTAGGTCAACTCACTAAATCGGATGAGCTTGGTTGGAAGATCTAAGGAAGCCTCTCATGTGTCTGGAGCCTCGGAAACGAAGGATGATAGGGCGCCTTTTTACTCCACTTGGTCTCTCTTTGACTCTGCAATTCCTTAGTTTTCAGGTCTTTCCAACATTTCTCTTTCCACTAAAAAATAAATGTGCATTTCTTCGCAACATGCCAATGAGGGTGCAAGATAACCAGTTAGACACTTCCAGACCTTTTAAGGCTAAGAACGGAACTACTTGCATAATCTCGCTTCTACCTCATTCTACGCATCAAGACAATTCACAGAACCAAGTGTAGGAAACAGATTTCACCTCTTAATCAGAAAATACAAAGAAATGACATGAATAACCAGTGGTCAAACTTGCAGATAAGTTACTGCCACCCCTGGAGGAATTTTCTCCATGATTCCATTTTGTACCTAATCCTTTCCCCTCCCAGTGAAAAAGAATTTGCCATTGTAAACAATACATTATTTCTGATCCTTCTACACCCTGACTGTACTGCCTTGCTTCCTTTGCATTATCCAATATTCTAAATTAATTCTACTTGATCTATAAAATTGGAAAATTGATGTGAGATCATTATGTGCACTGAGTTGCTCTTTTGGAACAATCCTTTAGTCCTTTTTCCTCATCTAATGCATGTGGCCTTCCATCTCCAATTTTAACATGCTATTCATTTTCAGCTGATTGTAACTTACTAGTCTCAACAGAATAGAGAAACAAACAAAAATTATGTACTCAAATCTGTTACGTAATATAATTAGATAATATTTACAAGCAAATACATTTGTGGTTTTATGAACACGTTTATTGGGACGTAGTTCTAAACCCTAAAATTTCAATATTTTCAATTGTTAAAAGAGTGCTATGACCATGATTACTTCCTTAAACTATACAGTGATTTTGAAGTATTTCTTAAATGGGCTCAACTTGGCAGCCATTATGTAAACAGAATTCTAGTGCTTAGAACCCACTTCTAAATCAACTTGAAAGCCATGCTAGTGCATGCTGCACTTGCAGATGGATTAAAAACTATGATGATAACAAAAAATGTTAAGGGCCCCAATAGTTAAGTTTTTCTTTAATATGAAATTAATAATAGGCTGTGTGGTGAATCTCATACACTGCTTGACAGTAATATTGCTCTTGCTTTTAGTAAAGTCAGAGAATTCCAATGGAAAGAAAATGCTGAAGGGAACAATTTCTAATTCCACAGCTTGGTCCTGAGATACCTGACCAGATACTTGGTGTTAAATCACTTCTCTCTCTTTAAGGATTTCAAATGGCTGTCCATAACCTCCAGCTTAGAGCTTGTCAACAGTATCAGTGACCTGTACAAAAAAAAATTCAAGAGATAGAAACCTGTGTTTTATGACGCTATTAATTTCCTAAGATTGCCATAACTGTGTCCCATTAACTGGGTGGCTGAAAAAGCACGAATTTACTGTCTCACAGCTCTAAGGGCTAAAAGTAAAAAATCATGATGTTAGCAGTGTGTGTTTCTTCTGCAAGCTGGAAAGGAGATTCCATGCTGAAACTATCTCTGGGTTCTGGTACCCCCAGGTGTTCCTTGGTTTGGAGATGCTCTCCTTTCTCCCTGTGTCTTTACATCATTTTCCTGCCATGCTTGTCACATTCTGTCTCTAAACTTCCCTTTGTATAAATCTACCACTCATATTAGGGTCCACCTTAATGATGCCATCTTATCCTCATCATAGGCAAAAGCCCTACATCCAAATAAAATCATATCTAAACATTCTGGAAGTTGAGACTCCAACACGTTTTGGGCTGATAAAATTCATTCATAATCATAACTCTGGAGAAAGTCTCAACTTCTAGGCATAGTGAAGGTGAGAGTATTGTTATGCTCCATTCTCTACTTTTCTCTTTAGCCTTATCTTTAGCATATTCCACATCTTAAACTGTACTCCAGACTATTAAACAAGCTCCTCAGGTGATGTATAACACCCTTTGTGCTGATGTCTCCTTTGAATTTAGGGATATTTTTCAGGTCAACCAATTAGTAATATAAAAATTTTCATTGTGCCTGCCTGTGATCTTGCCAAGTCTCTTGTATAAAATGTGTTATATACATTTTGAAACTGACACAATTTTGCCCCTTCTCAGATTATCCATTTGACTGGGAAGACATCTTTTCACCAATATCTGTATGCTGACCCCCTATTTTGTCTGATTGTTCTAGGTAAGATCATTTGGTAATTCCCCTAATTCTCTCACTCCTGATCTGGTAGAATTTTTAGTCAGGGATTTTAGAAATAATTTTGATCTGAATTGTAATATATAAATCTCCTCAGCTGGCACATGCTATATTTGTGTAAGATAGAGCAGGGTTTGTGAACTATGGTCCACAGGCCAACTTAGACCTGTTGTCTATTTTTATATAGCCCATACACTAGAATTGTTTGTGTATATTTAAGTTATTGAAAGCAATTTTAAAAAATACTACATGTGAAGTAACAACTACGTGAAATTAAAATTTTATAAATAGTTTCATTCTGGTACAGCACATAATATATTCAATGATGCATTTTCCATGATTGTTTTTATTCCAGTACAGTGGAGTTAAGTAGTTAAAACAGTGACTCTATGACCCACAAAGCCTTATATATTTACCATTTGTCCTTTTATAAAAAAATATTTTGCTGACTCCTTACGTAATAAGATAAACTGGGGAGAGAGAAAGTTGGGGGGAAAAGAAGAGCAAAACTGAGACTTAGAGAGAGAGAGACAGAGACAGAGATACAGACACATAGAAAGAGAAGGCAAGAGAGAAAGCACACATGCAGAGAAGAGTCTAGAAATATTGAGTTCTAACAATGTCTGATTCTAATTGTTCCTAAGGTACAGCAATTATAATCTTGAATTTCATGAGACACTTCAAATAAAGTATAAAGATTAAATGTGCTGGTTGCTTTTAATGGCAATTTTAATAGTACCCTCAGCAGTTTTCTGTTTTCCCCTAGAGTTAGCAGTAAGCCCCTTGTACTTACTACAAAGCTATTTCATTGTTTATATTGCCTCCAAAATATTATTTACTCACAAAATACATACTTCTTAAATTAGTAAATACACAAACAAACACATTGCTTGTTTTTAAAGTGTTTTATTTTTAGTTTAAATTAAATTTGTTTCTCAAAAATTATATATGTTGATGTGGTACCATGTGATATTTTGAGTTCTTTTTACATTATTTATTGTTCAAATCAAATCAAACATATCTATCTCAAATCTTTATCATTTCTTCAGGTGAAAAAAATCAAAATACTTTTTTCTAGCTTTCTGTAATGTGTACCACATTAGCATTTTGAGAAACTTGGTCTTACTGAGCTCTAATTTATTATCAACTCTTCAACCTTTGCCCACCAATATCTGCCCCCCTTCTCAGCCTCTGTGCCACCACTCTACTGTCAGCTACTATGAGACAACTCTTTTTGTTTCCACTAGTGACAGAGATTATGAGGTAATTATTTTTCTGTATCTGCCTTATTTCACTTAACATGATGATCTTCATTCCATGATTCATGTTGCAACAAATGACAAGACTTCATTTTTTTTCGGGCAGAATAGATTCCAATTGTGTCTATGTGCTACTTTTTTTTCCCATTAATCAGTTAACGGATACTTCAGTTATTTCTGTTTCTTGGCTACTATGAATAATGCTGCAACAAACGTAGAAGTGTAGATGGTTTTTCTACATACTGACTTCATTTCCTTTGGGTCCATACTCAGGAACAGGATTTCTGGATTATGTGGTTTCTCTTATTTTAAATCATTTCAGGAACCTCCATACTGTTTTCCATTATGTTTGAATTAATTTATACTCCCACCAACAGGTAGAAGGCTTTCCTTTTTCTTGCATCCTTGCCAGCACTTGCTATCTTTAGACTTTTTGATAATGTCATTCTTTCTGGAACAAGGTGATACTTCACTGTCATTTTGATTTCCATTTCACCGATGATTATTGATGTTGAGTATTTACTTATATACTGATGGGCTGTTTGCATGTATTTTTTGAGAAATATCTTTTTAAGATTATTGCCCATTTTTAAATCAGTTTTTTTCTATTACATTTTGGGGGTTTTATACATTTTGAATAGTAGCACTTTGTCAGATGTATAATTTGCAAAAATTAGAAAAAGTCAAATCGTCACTGTTTGCAGGCAACATGATCTGATGATGCATAGCAAACACCAGAAAATCCACCAAAAATTATAAAAAAGAATGAATTCAACAACATTTGAGACTATAAAATCAAGATATAAAAATCAATAGTATTCTATATATTAAAAGAAAATTATCTTAAATAAAAATCAAGAAAAATTTGATTTCTAATACCTTCAAAATACCTACTAGTAAATAAAATCAAAGAAATACAAGTTTTTCACAATAAAAATTAATGGAAGAAGTGAAATAGAAAACAAAAAATAATCAAAAGCTTTGCACACTTGTGGAATGGAAGAATACATATCGTTAAATGTCTGCACTGTCCAAAACAATCAGTGCATTCAATGCAATCTGCACCAAAATACTAAGGGTTTTCTCCACACAATCTCAAAATTTATATGTAACCACAAAAATCTCCAAAGAGACAAAATTATCTTGAGAAAAAATACCAGGCAGTATTTCAAAAAGATAGAGAAAGAGTAATCAAAACAGTACCGATTTTTCCATAAGTGCAGACTCAAACAAGTGGATGAGAACAGAATACCCAGAACTAAGCATGAATAAGCAATTAGTTTTCAACCAAGTGGGTAAGAGCTTGGAGTAGAGAAAGGAAGGTCTTTGTAATAGAAGTTGTGGGAAGACTTTGATATCCACATGCAAAAGGATGAAATTAGATCTCTCACCAGTTACAAAAAAAAATCTCAAAATGGATTAAAGACTTAAAGGTAAGTTCTGAAAGAATAAAATTAATGGAAGAAAACATAGGGAAAATACTTCAGGATATTGGTCTGGACAAGTGTTTTCTTTTTTTAACATGATCCAGAACCATAAGGAACAAAAGCAAAAATAGACAAATTAAATTACATTGAGCTAAAAAGCTACTGTAAAGCAATGGAAACAACCAACAGAGTTAAGAAACTATGTACAGAATAGGAGAAAATATTTGTAATCCATAAATTGTTTAAAATGGACTGAAATAAGGGGCAGAGGTAAATGGACCAAACTGGATGAGGCCTCATTTTTTTTAAATCACTACTTTCTCTAACATGTTCTGTGGAGTGTTCCTGATGATCATCCAAATGGCTATTTAAATCAACCAAAGCCCCTAAATAAACCAAAAGCAATGCAAACATTTTTTATTATTGTCAAAAAATATTGCAATGAATTTCTGACATAGTACTGGCACTGTGATGGGTCCTGGCAACAGCCTAATTCTTGTCCTAAGTTTATATAAAGACTACATCTGGGTCATGCTGCATTCTACATGAAATATAAGTCATTTTCCATTCACAGTCTTCCAACAGAGACCTTGTTTCTACAAAGTGTCTTACAAATGCTCTGAGTAAGAAAGAGATTACACACTAATGATACCATCACTCCAAGTTTGTGGATTTTTAACATAAGATTGCTAGTACTAGTAGTTCCTTTTTTGAGAAAGAACTAAAAGCTAAGAGTCAAATTATCCCCATTGGCAATGAGAGCTTTAAGTGCTTGAAAGAGTCTCCTAAACTCATTTACCAAACTATGGAATTCTGTGGGGTTCTAAAACATAACCTCAACTTATTTGCAAAGTATGATGTTACTAACATAAAACTGTGGGTGCTAACTCCAAGTTATGTGAGGCTAGTACAAACAAATCAGGCATTGTCTAACTCATACAGATGATTACATCCCCAGCCCCTGTTTAAGTGAATTGAAGAACAAGACCTACTGAGACTGGTGACTGAATTTTACATGATTTACTCACTCTCCTGTAGCTTTGTATAAACATTATTGGCATGGAGAAAAGAAAATTGGTGTTTGAAATTTGGCTTGTGCTCTAGCTATACGAATTGGAAAAAGCTATGTAATTTCACTTATCCTTTATTTTCTCATCTTTAAAACAAACATAATAATACCAAAAATATATAATTGATTATAAATACAGATATTTGACATACTCCTTTGTGTAGAATTAAAATCTGACAGATACAAAAGAGAATAGAATCTGAGGCCTTCAAATTGCTTATTACATATATTTCTATGTATCTTATTACCATATTACATTATTTTACTCAAAATATGATTACAAAAGCCATGCTGAAATTAGGTATGGTCTTACTGGAACATGGTTTAATTATCCTCATCTTCAAAAAGTAGAATTCAATAGAGAAGTAAAGTTGTAATGGTATAAAGAAAGAAATGGAGAGACTCCCCTGTGCAAGAATAGTTTGGAAAATTTGAGAAATACAGAGAGAGCTTACTAAAGAGAAATGGATCATGATAGATCATTCCAATAACCTCAAACAATACCTCTGCCTGACCTTGGGTCATAGGACAAATAAGTTGATAGGAGGACAGATGTGGGGTCAGTACCATCAATCAACTGGGTCCATTTTCTCAGTAAGTAAATGAGATCCTTGGCAATGTGAGTGTCAGCAGCCCCTTGATTAAGCCAATGTAGAAGGGATTTAATCAAACATCAGAGAGCTGATTGGACTATTTGTCCTTCAAGTTCCAATTCAGCCCTGAAATTTGATTTTTCTATAGTAAGCTGTATCACTATAGGACTGCTCTAATTTATCTCTCTGTGTGTCTCTCTTCTGTCACTCTGTCTCTCTCTCTCTCTCTCTCTCTCTCTCTCTCTCTCTCTCTCTCTCTCTCTCGCAAACCATCCCTATACTGTTACAGCTTACTATTGGAAAATCAAGAGAAAGCAAGAAACCTAATTTATCCCTGAATATATTTTTGATAAACATAAATAGGCAAAGGTTACATAAAATAATCACACAAAATCAAACATTTAATTCACTACTCATCTCTAGAAAACTTTTGAGATGTCATAGGGATTTCTGATTTGCCCCTACATTCAATCTTCTTAGCTTCTTATTAACTGGGTCATTTAAACAAAATGCTGTGGCAAAATGTTAAGGAATATTTTGTCACTTCACAGGAGTTTCCTCTCAGTGGTTGTTTTCTTCTTATTACACAATGAGCTGGACCTCTGCAGGTTACACAAGGTAGTACTAGTAATAGTCAATTCATTTCCCAAATCAGGCCTACTCATATATTGAGTTCTGTTTAAATGCACTTTGGCACTACCATCACAATTTCTCTTTGAACCTCTACATTATTATCAAGGGAATAATCTGGCCCTTCAACTCTGCAGCTGGTTCCTGCTCTGTTTCCTGTAGACAAATAGATAACAAATACATCACACAACACAATCATTCTTGGGAGAAGAAACTAATCATACAGGAACAGAGGAGACTTCTAATGATGATGAACCTGGCTTACATCAATAGGAGAACATTTAGCATATTCAATTGGAACTTATTAACATTTCTCAAGAAATATGTGGAAGATTAGTCTTGCCTAAGGATTTCTTAAAGAAAATCTGCTACCAATATTTTTTTTCTTTTAGACACAGACATTTTTACAACCTTTAAGTGATTATTTTCCAACTACCAGAAAACCCACAAGACCCAAGCATAAAGTGTTTTTATTCTTTCTTGTTTTTGATTGTGGCCAAAGTTATCACTAAAATAATATGTTGATAATGAGTAACTTAAAATGCAGTTGTTAGTGAATTAGAAACATTCAGAAAAGAGTATGCTGTTTATAGGTTTAACGCCAATGCAGGCCAGTGGCTGTGCCTTCTTCCTCATAATTAAGAATTAAGGTAAAAGTTCATGTAGCATCACATACATCTTTTTCAGAGCCATTTACAGTCTCGCAATAGCTTTGCTCTTGTGCTCTTTTCCCCGCATATACCATCTGTCTCCTCAGCTTCATCTCACTTTCTTTCAACATTTTAAGCTGCTGTGACAGGAGTGAAAGATCATGGAAGCCATAAAATCTGGCTTAAAACCTTAGCTGATAAATAGTCATTGAGGTCCCTGTAAGGAAACAGTCTTGTAAGGCCTTGGTGAAGAAAGCATTGAAAAACAGCCTTCCTGGAAATTTTACAACTGAAAAAAGCAAAGAACAAACTTTCCTTTCTGTCAAATAGTTGAAAAATAAAGTTTTAGTCAAGAAAATACTACACTAGAGATTAAAATATGATGCTGAATGCATTTGGAATCTTCTGTCCTAATAAAAGAAAAAAACATTATTTAAGTATTAGTACATTATTACACACACTTCATTATTATATTAATGGTACATTCATACTCTCACATTTTGAACAACCAAATCTGGTTAAGCATAAGGAAAGCTAGCCTTTTCCGAAATGCCTCTTATTTTCATCGTTATCACATTTCATAGATATCATATTTTATATCACATTTCAGATTTTAATTTTATATTTAAAAAGTAGTCTAATTTAAATGTCACAGAATTCAAGTCTAATTTAAAAGATATACAATTCATAGAAGATATATCGCTGGCATTGTGTTTTGGCAATATAAAAAAAAAGTAAGTAACAATTAGGTAAAATTATTTATTTAACTGCTTGAAATTAAATGAGCAGTTCAGTTAAACCTGTTGTTATTTAGTGAATTTGAACATACTATCAGTCTAGAGCAGTAGTGTGATCCTATGGTGTGGGTGTTATTTGATTTTCTTTTAAGACAAAAGATTTTGGGGGGACCTTGTGCTTGAGAGGCAGGTAGCAGAACCACTGAGCTAAACTCCAGGCCCAAAGACAAAAGATTTTAATGTCTGAGTTGTTTTTTTTTCTAAACTAAAAAAAAACAAATCAGTATTCAGTTTAATTGCGGTGTTAGCTATTGGAGATAAATAAGTAGGCTTTGGGTTGCAGTTTGGGCATCTGTCTCTAAAAGGTTTGCCATAACTGCTTTAGAGTATTGAAAGATATTCCTTTATTTCATACATTCAATTGATTAAAAATGTATCTGTGCCATTAGTTCACTAAAACTGATGATACTTTATACTATCTACAAGTATTTTTGGTTTTTTTCCATAATTCACTTGATGGATTGGACCATTTTCAAATACCTAGGCTCAGTATCAGAATTATCTCTTAGTATTCCCATTCCTCATTCCTATGCATTAAATCAATAAAACCATATTTATTGAATGGCAGGCTCCATGTTGAAAGATGTGATGGAACAGATAAGTATATAGTATACTCCAGTAAGTTGTGTCTCAGTTTGTGGTAACAGTCCTTTGCAGTTTTTCCTTAGAACCTAATAACTGTTCCTTTGTGTTTTGGTGGGAGCTTTGCAAGTAGCCAATTGGAGAGCATTTT
The DNA here is from genome assembly GCF_053883595.1 of Heterocephalus glaber. Classification (NCBI taxonomy): domain Eukaryota; kingdom Metazoa; phylum Chordata; class Mammalia; order Rodentia; family Bathyergidae; genus Heterocephalus; species Heterocephalus glaber. The sequence continues at coordinate 28,853,634 of NW_028258325.1, forward strand.
CAGTTCTCCTTCCTGTTGATTGGCTGCTGCCCTATAACCTATCTCTGCAGTTGCACCAGCATTCCTCCACCATAACAGGTTGCTGTACTGTGTGTAGCTAACTTGAGTACTCTGGGTTTTATTCCTCTTAAGGCCCTAAGATGCCTAAGATACCGCCAAATGCCCTGCACCTTCTAAGGCTTTATTAATATAATAGTTTATTTAATTAAATTACATAGCTGCTGGAGATACAGCATATTTAGGGTATAAACTATAAAAATAGGCATTTAGAGGCATTTTTCTGACCTTCTCTGAAATTCGGGAGTGCTCTAGAAATGTAACTCTTGTGAGTTTCAGGGGTCCAGTGTACTCCTGTTATTGATATTCTAGGTCTAGTAAGGCAGATAACTGTCTAAATTGTGATAGCCAACCCAACTCCATCTTGTGCCTCAATGCCATTTTGTACCTGTGCTTGAACAGTGTTTGCGCTCTAACAAAGCACCCAAAACCCTCACATCCTGCTTGGCAGTAAACTTGCTACAGTTTCAAGGATGTTTTGTAGCTCATCTAGTGTGTGAAACTTCCTTGTGCCCCCGACTAACCGGGTATAATTCTGCTTCTGTAAGATTCAGTTTGCTCTCCCCTGAGCCCTCCCCAACTGAAAGCATGATTTAAAAGGAGAGATCAAACCGCTTCCCATTGCTAAGGGAACTTTCTAGATACTAGGCCCTTCAGCCGCCGGCTATAATAAACGAGCTCGAATCTGGCAGAGTGTGGCGCACCTCTATTGTTCAAACTTGCTTGTCCAAAACAAAATAATAGATGCCATGATAAAGTTTTAAAAATTCTAAATCTATAAAATCAACATATGAAAAGTCAGGTTTTCCAAAGGATATATAATTTAAGGTGAGACATAAAAGATAGAAATGTATGAGCCATATGAGAATTTAGAGACCCAGATTCCTATTGGAAAAAAAAAATCTACCTAGCCAGGGATATATGCCAGTGGCATAGCACTTGCCTGACAAGCATGGGTCCTGGAGTTTGATTCCTGGTACAAAAATGAAAAAGAAAAACTACCATCAAATTATTAAAGATAGAATGCGATTAACTCAAAAGACAAAGTGATTGTGGCCAGAAGTAACCAGTAAGGCAAGTAGAAACACAGGAACTAAGGAAAAGTAGAAACATGATTTCAAAGTCTTTAAGACTGTGTATTCTAGCTTATAGTCAGTATAAGGCTATGCTGGCTTCTTCCTTGCAAGTAGAACACCAATTTTGTTCAAATAAATACACCCTAATGAATTCGAGCAAGTTATTTCCCTCTCCTATCCAACAAGCAAATGTTGTTTGAAATAAGCTAATTGTGGAGTCATTATTTCTCTTTCCAATGATTAGGATTAGGCATATTATTAAATTATAGCTAATTGGACACAAAAGGATTTCTACAGGATAGATGGTATGGGCTAAATTATCTTCCCTTAATATTCATATATTGAAATCTTAACTCCCAAAGTAACCATACTTGGAGATATGGCCTCTAAAATAAAGCTAAATGAGGACATAAAAGTATGATTCTATCCAACAGGACTGGTGATTTCATAAGAAAAAAGTACACCAGGATGTCAAGTGCATGCAGAAATGGATTTATGGTTACATGGTGAGATAGCAACCACAGGGGAATCTGCTGACACCTTGCTCTTAGACTTCTAGCCTCTAAAACTATGAGAAAATTTTCTGTTGTCTAAACCTCCTATGCTGTAATGTTTTTATGGCAGGTCTAGCAGGCTAGTATAAGAGACCTAGAGATAGAAGACCTCACTAAGGTATGAAGAGAGGAAAATGGATGATCCATATTTTTTTTTCAGTTTCTTTCCTTTTATTTTTTTCTGGGCATGTGTGTGTCTTGCCAGACTACACTGTATCTACATAGTCATTTCCATGAGTGCAGATGTTATTTCTGTGTGTATTTCTTATAACTGCCATAACAAAGTACCACAAACTAAGTAGCTTACCATAACAGAAGTTTATTGTCTCAACTCCAGACCATAAATGTTAGATGTGCCATACAGCAGGTATAGTCTTCTTTTTCAAATGCTTTTATGATGCAGTTCTGAGGCCCTGCTTAAGGATGTATCAGTTCTACTTCTTAAGCATTAAGTCCATAATCCAATCATTTTCAATACTGAACTGTCACACTCTGGGAAAATGTACAATGATTCTAATCACCATGAGTCTCAGGAACCAGAAAATGGGAGAACCCCATCCTCCAGAGCCAGTAAAATGATTCAAATGCCACAACTCTTGGGAATCTTGGGAAACTCAGCTGTAAATGGAATGTGTAAACCTAGCTACCCATTCCATAAAATATATCCCCCTCTGGCTCCACCTGATACTCTCTCCATCTGTTACCATGTGTATCTCATCTCTCAAGCAGAGCTATAACAGAATTCTTTCTGCCTTTTTTCTATCCAGTTGTCACTGTTCTGTGTTCTGTTATCAAAAGTATCTTCAATTCTTATAAAGTATATTTTCTCCCTGAAGACTCTCAGAGAGCACCCATCTGTTACTCTTCCTATTTACTTTTGGTTGCTAGCAATCCTTGTCATTCATTCCTTGATTTTCAGCTGCATAATTCCAACCTCTACCTCTGTCATTGCTATAGGGCATTTTCCCCTATCTCAGTGCATCTGTACATGTATTGTTTAGCTTCCCATCATTAGGATAAAATACGTATCATTTGCAGTACAGAGAAGGAAATGTATATTTTAGCTCAGTTTCTGTGGGTTCAGTCCACAGTTAGCCAACTACAAAGTAGAAACAGTATAGTGGAACAGCCTGGTGAAGGAGACCTGCTTATATTGTGGCATCCAGGAAGCAAAAAGAAAGGAGAGGAACCAGGGAGGGAGATCTACCCTCCACAGCTATGGCCCCAGTGACACACTTTTTCCTACAAGGTCTCACTTCTTAAGAGCATATTTAACCGTGAACTTATGAATGGATCAGTTCACTAATAGGTATAGTACCCCATGATCCAATCACTTTCAGAAACTATCAATTCTGTCCAGCGCCTGCCTCTCAAGCACAAAGTCCCGAGTTTGATCCCCGGTACCAAAAAACAAAAAACAAACAAAAAAATAAAACTGTCAACTCTGAACACAAGACTTTTCAGGAACATTTTAAATCTAAACCATAACATTCTGAGCCTGAACTCCAAAAAGCTCATGTTTATCTCATTACAGTAAGTCCCTGATATAGAGACAAATTCTCTTCCAGGAGAATTGTTCATAAGTCAGATTCATTCATAAGCCAACAAAGTCAATCTTATACAGTATACCTGTGGAAGTTTGCAACTCAAAGGTACATAAATTCATAAATTGAGGACTACTGTATATAACATGCACTTATTCCATCTCTATGTGTCACCAAAGTTTTAAAAATCAGCATTGCTGAGAAGTCCAAAGTCTCCCCTGAGTCTCAAGGCAAACTCTTAGCTGTGAGCCTCTGAAAAAATAAAAAGAATGTTAAATACTTCCACTATACAAAGGAACAAGGTAAACTTTCCCATTCCAAAAGAAATGAATTGGGAGGATAGAGAGGAATCAGACCATATAAGACAAAAATCTAGCAGGGCAAATATAAATTGTGTAGTTCCATGTTGAGTGCCTGGGGCCAGTTTTGGTGAAATATGAAATTTAAAGAACTTAGGAAGTCCCACCCCTATGGACATGACATTTGCAGCCCACGTGGCCTCTCTCAGGCAGGCTCCACTCACTGCCTGATGTTTTCCTCAGCAAACACTCTACATTCTCGGAATCTCCAACTTCCTGGGGTCTCCCACTGCACCTTGTGCTTTACTCTCACAGCTTCACACATCACACTCTCAGGGGCACACTGCAAGGCATCCCAGGCCTTTCTTTTCAATCTAGGTGAAAGCTATCATGAGCCTATAACTCTGGCATTTTTGCATACCTGAAAAACCAGCACCACTTGTTCTCCTTTAAGGTATGCCACCAACTCAAGTGGTAGGCTGGCTTAATTGTGTCATGGCTGCAACAGTTTCTGAGTGCCTGGATCACTGAACTCTGGGAAAAACTTTGCACCTCTGAATGAGCATGTAGCCCTGGGGCTTTCTTTTCAAAGCAAGGTTTTTTTAAAGGAAGTTACTTTCTTAAACTCTTTAGCCTGGTTTAAGTGGAGCCTAGCCATTTCCTGAGATACCCTCAGTGTACCTTTTCTATTGTCTTGATGCAAAGTAACTGACTTGGTTTTATTATATTGCTGAATTTTCCAGCAACCATACTTCCCTTGCCCCAACTTTACAGGTGCTTCCTTTCTGACTAAGCTTCACCTAACTTGACTCTGCTTTTTGCTCCTGATTCTCACTATAAAGCTGGCTAAAAACAGATAGAAGTAGCTATGTTAAAGCCTCAACAAACAGCTGCTTTGAAATTTCCTCCACCTATTAATTTTCTGCTGCCTTTACTGTTAGTCTCCCACAAGTTTTAGGGCATGGGCAAAATGTAGACAAACTTTTTGCCAAAGTGTAAGGCACATAGCTTATAATCCACTTGCCAAAGAAATCCTTGTTCCCAACTGAAACCTTCCAGGCCTGGCCTTCACAGTATATCTTTGTACTTTGTTGTCTTCTGTGCGCTGACCAAGAATTCACATCAAATATGGCTCATAGAAATCTAGGCCTTCTGTAGCCTACTTCTCCAGACTTTTCTAAATTCCTCACACAAACAAGTTCCAAAGGCCTCTGAACTACATGATAATGTAGTCACAGAAATGACCCCATTGGCAGCATGCATTTTCTGTATTATTTAGCTTTCCTCTCCCTGGGACAAAATGCCCAACACTTGCAACTTAAAGGAGGAAAGGTTCATTTTGAATCATAGTTTCAGTGGATTCAGTCCATAGTCAGCCATTTCAAAGGTTAAAACAAAACAAACATGGTGGAAAGGTCTGGCAGAAGATAGCTGTTCGGGTCACGGTGACCAGGAAAGGGGGTGTGGGGAGAGAGAGAGAGAACCAGGGAGGGAGATATGCCATCCTAACCCATGCCTTCTGTGACTTACCTGTACCTAACTGGCCCCACTTCCTAATATCACACTTAACTGTGAATTCATCAATGAACCAATCCATTGGTTAATATAAAAGCCCAATGAACCAATCACTTTCAAAAAGCCTCATTTCTCTTAAAGCCCCACCTCTGAACATTATCCTTTCAGGAACATTTTAGACCTAAAACATAACACCATCTTCATATGATGTTCTTTTCTGTGTGTCTGCTTGTGTCTCTGCTCTTCATATAACAAGGATGCCATTTATATTGGATAAAGGTCCAAACTAATTCATTATGGCCTCAGTTTAACTTGATTACATTTATATGACCCTATTTCCAAATAAGGTCAAATTCATAAGTACAAACAACCTTTTTGGAACTACAGGGTAAACTATAATTCTTTTGTTTGTTTTTTTGTTTGGTTTTGTGAGACAGGGTGTCACTTTGTAGTTTAAGCTGGCCCTGAACTTACTATGAAACTCAGGTTGGCGATCCTCCTGCCTCAGCCTCCAAGTGCTGGGATTACAGGCATACACCACCACATCCAGCTTTGTCCTATAATTCTTAACTGTGGATTATGGCAGAGAAGAAGGATTGATCATGCTGGAAGATGTCACAGGGACACTGAAAAAATCAACTCTGGACATGCCTTATATTTCTAAATTTTTAAAATATAAGCTGTTTATCAATGCATTTATATATGAATAGTTGTATTTGAAGTAACAATATTTTAATTATATTAAGAATACGACACATCATATTCAGAGTATTATGAAGTCATTAGAAGTTTCTAAGTAAACGAGTAACCTAATTAGATATTTATTTTATAAAAATTGCAAAATAAATTTGAGCCTGTCTTCTAAAAGTTCTTTCTAAAGTTCTAATTTACAGTTGCCTCTATTGAGTTTCTTATCATTTTATTCATCCATAAAATACCAGTTTTAAAAGTACTCTTTGCCCCTCCACTATTATCTATCAAGAACATCAAAATAATCTTCCTAAAATAGCACCTAACAATCCACATTTCATATAAAAAGCCTTCCATAACTCCTCCATTACTTAAAGATAAAGTTCTTAAAGCCTTCTTAAATCCTGAGCTCAAACTACATTTTCAGAATTAAATCCAAGAAAATTCATGTTATGTTAAATATCATAGATCATAATTGAGTAATGGTTTATAATTGCAATTATAATATAAAACTATAATAGCAAAACTATAATAGCAGTTATTAACAGTAATTTATTAGAGCAAATGCAGAAGTTAGGCATTTAAAATTAAGCATATTACACATGTCTGGTTAATGCTTTCCTAAACTGATAAAGAGGAGCAAACAGGAATAAATATGTTTCGCATTCCCAGAATTCCTGTTTGTATTACTTTTTACATATTAATGATTGACTAGCAACTAAAGTCAATTGCAACTAAAAGATTATCACAGATGCTGTTTTAGAAAGCATCTTGTACAGACACTTTGTAGAGCAATGTATGCATTATCTCATTTAAACCTAACAGTAAATATGTGTCAGATTATTACTCCCTACATTATTAAGAAATTTGGGCTTAGAGTGATTAAGTTACTTGCTCATGACCTTGCATTTGAAAGGACAGCAGTAGTGTTCAACAAAGCTTTTCAGTACAAATTGTAATCCTCTGTTTCATTCCCCCCAAAATTCCTTTCTTCTCTTAAAAAGACCATGTCAATATTAGTGCCTTCAGCTTCTCCAAAAGGTCCAGTCCTAGGATTCTGGATAACTTCGAGTAACTATAATTGTCACTCCAGTAGTAGTGTAGGTATATGTAGTGGTACCTCTGCACTCATTATTAATCATTATTCTATCTGAATACAGTAATTAAAGTACAGTATTATTTTCCATGTTCATTCCCAAATGATAGAAACTTAAGGTTTGGATTTGAAAATGAAGATTAATGAAGCAGAGACTTTGTCTCTTCCTCTTGCAAGTCATCATCCTTATATTAATTATTTATTTTAAAAAGGATTCTCTCTCTTTCCAAAAACAAAGTATTTAATATCTTTCATTGAATTTTGAAGAAAATATACTTTCAAAAAGAAAAATGAACTACATGACTCATTTGCAGAGGAAATTACAGTGGTGTGTTAAATGCTTTATTTGGAATGGAAGTCTTCAGACAGGGGCAATAGAAAATAGAAACCTGAAGCAAATGACAAATTATTTCTTCTCAGTCATATATTTGATCATGAAGAGCAAATACACTATAGCTTATTGTCACTGTTGTTTTGCTAAGAAGGTAATGAGCTAGAGAAAGGTTAGATTGCACCATACGTATCAAACCGTTAAAAACAATCACAAGCAAGGAGTAATGGCATTGCAGTCAATTCTGAAGCAAATTTTTTTAAAAAACATAATTCTATATATACTGAAATGGCTAATCATGGAGTCAATCTGAGTTTTTGAGGGAAAAAAAGTTCTCAAGAGGTTTCATTGAATATTCTTTTAAGTAGAAGCATACTGCAGACAATGCATATTTTACAAAATGAGCATTTGTGGAAACCCTGTGCCGAGTAAGACTATAACTTCTCCAATAGCATAAGCCCATTCTTTGTCTCTAAGTCACTCTTTGGTAATTTTCATAATATTTTAAATTGTTATCATTATTTTTCACCTGTTATGGGATAAAACTCAGGGCCTTCTCACTGAACTACATCCCCAGCCATTTTTATTTTGAATTTTGAGTGTAACTCTTGCTAAATTGTCCAAGCTAAGCTTAAACTTGTGCTACTGTGACCATTTTACTTAGTAATTTCTAACTTTCACTTACAGTAAGAGATCTGCATTTCTTCTTTTCATTTTAACGCTGAGAGGCCATTGTAGAATTAACTGGCCTAATTTCTATATTGTGGTTAAGATCAAATCAGTCACAATTTTCCCTTAAACCAAAATCTAATCCACAGCAAGTTCCTAACTTTGTTCAAACTGATGAAGCCTAAGAGAGGTCAAGAAGTTGCAGAAGAAAAGTCTGAAGCTGGTAGAGACTGTTTTATGAAGTTCAGGGATAAAAGCCATCTCCCTAATATGAAAGTGCAAGGTGAAGCAGCAGGACTGATTCAGGAGCCAGACAAAGATCTCCAGAGGATGTAGTTTACATCACTGGTGAAAGCAATTACATTAAATTACATATTTTTTAGTGTAAATGAAGCAGATTTATATTGAAAGAACTTGTTACTTGGTAGTTTTATAGAAGACAAGTCAATTCATAGCTTCAAAGCCTCAAAAGACAGTAACTCTGACTCTAATGAGCAGCTAATGCCCCTGAAGCCTTTAAGTGGAGGCAGTGATCATTCACCACTCTGAAAATCCTGGGACCCATAAGAATTACACAGTTTACTCTGCCTGTGCTCTATACGTGGAAACACAAAGCCTGGTTGACAGCACATGTGATTACAACAGGGCTTACTGATTACTTTAAGCCTCATATTGAGCCTCCCCAGGGTGTGGGGAGGGGGGGAGATTCCTTTCAAAATATCAATGCTCATTAGCAATGAATCTGGTCACCCCACAGCCCTGATGGAAATATATGAGATTAATGCTGTTTTTGTGCCTGCTTGTCCAATCTTCATTTTATAGCACATGTATCAAGGAATAATTTTGACTTTTAAGTGTATTTATTTATAAACTACATATGGTAACATCATGGCTGCATAAATAACGATTCTTTTGTTGGATTTGGTCAAAGTAAATTAAAAACCTGGAAAGGATTTCCCATTCCAAATGCCATTAAGAACATTCATGATTCATGAAAGGAGGTCAAAATATCAACAATAACAGGAGTATGGGAGAAGTTGATTCCAATCTTCATTGGTGACTTTAAGAATTTGAAGACTCCAGGAGAAGAAATAATTGTAGATGCAGTGAAAATATCAAGACAACTAGAATTAGAAGTAGAGCATGAGATATGATTGAATTGCCACAATCATAAAACTTAATGCATGAGGAGTTGCTTCTTGTGGGTGATCAAAGGTGGTGGTTTCTTGATATATAATCTGGCTAGGCATGGTGGCACACCCTGTGATCCCAGTACTCAGGAAGCTGAGGGATAAAGATTGTCAGAAGTTCAAGGCCAGCTACATAGTGAGTTTCAAGCTAGCCCGACCTGTGTAGTAAATCTTTGTCTCAAAAAATTTTAGAAAATGAGAAAAAATATATCATATGGTGAAATTTTGAGAATATTATTGAAATGACAACAAAGGGTTTAAGATAGTTTAAAAACATAAGAGTATTGACTCCAATTTTAATATAAAGTCTATGGGATCAATAGCATCACATGGCTCAGAGAAATCTTCTGTGACAAGAGTGAATCTAGGCAGCAAATTTCATTTTTAACTTATTTTAAGAAATTGCTGCAGCCAAGCTAACTTAAAGCTAGCACCATCCTAATAAAGCCAGCCACCATCAACACTAAAGCTTACTGAAGGTCATTGTCATTTTTCATTAATAAAGTATTTTTAATTAAGCCATTTATATTTTAGACATAATATTATTCTAAACTTAATATACCTATGTTTAATAATTATAGTTATGTTTAATAATAAAACATAATTTTATATTGCTTTATTATAGTATTCATTTTATGGCAATATTCTGCAATATCTATTGGTTTGCAATATATGTAAGGCATTACTATACTATGTTTCTAAATAGCCCAGGTTGTAAATATTCTAAATAAATCGCTAATGTAGTAGTGTGTGTGTTTATGTGTGTGTGTGTGTGTGAGAGAGAGAGAGAGAGAGAGAAAGAGAGAGAGAGAGGGAGAGGGAATGAGAAAAAGAGAGAGCGCTAGACCTGTGATATGAAGTATAAATTAAACAAGAACAATCCCCTGTACTGGCAAAAAATGATAGCCTATTGGTTCCTAAGTCCTTAGTATAGAAACATCAGTTCTTAGATTTCCATAGGTTCTCTTTCTCTCTTTCTGTATTACATATATCATATTTATGTGTTAAAAATTATATTAGCTTTTCTTTTTTTGTACTAGGAATTGAACCCAGGGAGTACTGAGCTATATCTTCATCCATTTGCATGTTTTTATCTTGAGACAGTTTCTTTTTTTTTTTTTTTTCATTAAGTTTATTGGTACATTTTAGGTATACAATACAATTACATTCATCATTGGGAACTTGTACCTTTACTTGATGCATCTTGGTTCTTATTTTTTCCCCATTCCCCTGCCCTCCCTTCATCTCCTCCTTTCTTCCCTATTTACAAAGACTTTGTTTCCATTTTTTTCTTTGCTTGTATTTTTTCTTTTCCCTTCTTTTCTTTCCCCTACCCTTCCCACTTCCCTACTCCTTCAGATCTTTTCTTCCTATTTCACAATATCAATTATACATTTTGATCCTTATTTACACATTTAGTTTTTCACACTAGAGAAACTATTTGGTATTTACACATGTGTGTCCTATTTATTTCACTTAAGAGTATGGCCTCAATGTGCATCCTCTTAGCTATAAATGTCTCTATTTACCCATTCTTTATGGCTGAGTAGTACTCTATTTTATTAAAAAAAAAAAAAAAAAAAAAAAAAAAACACATCATCTTTATCCAGTCTCCAGTTGAAGGGCATTTGGGCTGTTTCCAAGGTTTAGCTATTACAAACTGTGCCGCTATAAACATGGGTGAGCATATGTTACTGTGATATGATTCTTTTAATTCTTTTGGGAAGATACCTAGCAGAGGAATAGCTGGGTAAAATGGAACTTCCAATACCAGTTGTTTGAGGTATATCCATATTGATTTCCACAGTGGTTGCACCAGTTTGCATTCCCACCAACAATGAAGAAGGGTTCCTTTCTCCCCACAACCCACCAACATTTGTTATTGGTTGATTTCTTGATAGCAGCCATTCTTTCTTTGGTGAGGTGGAATCTCAGTGTTGTTTTTATCTGCATCTCTCGAATGATCAAGTGATGATGAACATTTTTTCATATGTTTAGTTGCTGCTTTTACTTCTTTATCTGAGAAATGTCTGTTCATTTCAGATCCCCAGTTTTGAATTGGGTCTTTGTATCTGATTTTTTTTACTTCTTTATATATTCTACATAGTAGACCTTTTTCTGAGGAACAGCTGGCAAAACTTTTTCCAACATTGTAGGTTGTCTCTTAGCTCTGTTAGTGGTTTCTCTTGCAGTGCAGAAGCTTTTTAATAAGATGAGATCGCAGTTGTTGATTCTTTGTGCTAGTTCCCATGCTACTGAGTATTTGTTCATAGAGTGTTTTCCTATTCCAAGGTCTTGAGAGTTCTACCTAACTTATCTTCCAGAAAGTTTAGTGTTTCTGTTTTAATATTTAGATCTTTAATCCACTTCAAATTTAGTTTAGTGCATGGTGAAAGATAGGGGTCTAGTTTTAATCTTTGCCAGGTTGAAATCCAGTTTTTCCAACACCATTTATTAAAGAGTCTATCTTTCCTCCAACGAGGATGGTTGGCTCCTTTGTTGAAGATGAAGTGGCTGAGCATATCTGCAGTTATTTCTGCATCTTCTAATCTGTTCCACTGATCCTCAGGTCTGTTTCTTTGCCAGTACAATGCTATTTTTATCATAGTGGCTTTGTAGTATAGTTTCAAGTTGGGGATTGTGATACTCCGGCCATGTCTCTGTTGCCTAAAATTTCTTTGGCTATTCAAGGTCTCTTCTGGTTCCAAATGAATTTTTGGATTGTTTTCTCTAGTTCTATGAAAGAGATTGTTGGAATTTCAATCAGCATTGCATTAAACCTATATAATAGTTTTGGAAGTATGGCCATTTTTATTATGTTGGTTCTTCCTACCCAGGAAAAAAGGATGTCTTTCCATTTTCTTATATCCTCTTAGATCTCTTTTTTCAGAGTGTTGTAGTTCTCAATGTAGAGGTCTTTTGCTTCCTTTGTTAGATTGATTCCTAGATATTTCATTTTTTGGATGCTATTCTGAAAGGGATTGTTCCTCTAATTTCTCCCTCAGTGAGACATTTATTTGTGTACAAGAAGAGCCAGTTTCTTTAAATTCACCAGGATGGCTTTGAACTCAGAATCCTCCTTAACCTCCCAAGTAGATGGGATTACAGGCATGCACCACCACGCACAATCCTGATAGCCACATTTGAGATTTATCTCCAATACTTCCTGTCAATATTGCTCAAAGTTGCTTAACAGACATGTGACATATACTCATACATCATTTCTTTGCTTTCAAGAGGATAAAAATGATATTTCAGCAAGGGACCAAGGGAAAGTCGGTGATCACAAAAAGTGCATTTTGGTTGGTTGCTAAGACCTTTTGCTTGCCTTTTTTTTTTGCTAAAAAATCAGTATCAAAGAAATATATGAAATATGGTAATGAACAGAGTAAATGTTTATCGTAATTGTCCTACTTAGTTCCATCTATTTTGCTTTTCAAGGGAAGACCTACATACCTCTTCTTGTTGATAAAATTTCTGTTCATACTCTGAAAGGAAATAAAATTGGGCTTTTCATTCCACAAGTATTTCTAATGAATTTGGCCTCTAACTGTGCAGGAAGACATATTTCTCATAGAGTGGAAAAGACTTCATCCTGACCCATCTGGAACATATTGAGTCTATGATGCTAATCTTTGAATCAAAGAAATGCAGTCTTGCATAAGATGGATGGCTCATTTCCTATCTTGTGGATTGGTTTATGTAATACAGAACTAATCTTTTCTTTTCACACTGACTCACTTGCTTTTGTCTTGTGCCAAATAGCACCTTTTGTACACCATACAATGAAACATGAAATAATGGTTTATTTTGAAACTACTGATTGAAAGAAATCAAATGGCACCATTTCCCTGTCTCTAAAAGTTCACACCAGAGCCTAAAGTAGGAAAGCAACATGACGTAGTGTCTCTTTTTAAAGTATGTCTTTGTGTGTGTGTGTGTGTGTGTGTGTGTGTAATAGTGCGAATTGAACCCAAGACCTTCACACTGAGCTATATTCCCAGTCCTTTTTCTTTCCTTTTTTTAAAAAAAAAAAAAAATTCAGTTCAGGGTCACACTAAATCCCTAAGTTGTCCATTCTGGGCTCTATCTTGGCAGTCCTCCCACCTCAGTCTCCCAGAGTGCTGAGATTATAGGCATGTACCACCATGCTGGTTAGAATGTGTCCTGATACATGTAATGATGGATAAAATTCATAAGTAATTTAGACTAGAACTTGGAGTTACTAGGTCCCTGTCTCTTCTGCTTTGTTTGGGTTTTAACTTGTTTTGTGGAAGAAATTCTATTGAACTATGTCACAACAGATCATGTGAATAACCTTTTTAATAACATTAGAAAGGAATGACTTTTTTCTCATTGGTTTATTTCCTTCTGCATCAGTCACATACATGAGAACTTAATTTAATGGGATCAAATGCTCAATTTTTCATAGCAAGTTAAATTTAGATGTCAAAATATCATTGTGATGGTTATGATGGTTTCAAAACATGAATGAACTTAGCCATACTGAGCTGTATTCATAAAATGTATTACAATGGTGAACTAAATATTATGCATATTTAACACAATAAGATGCATATTATTGTGAACAAGTTATGCCTCTTATTTCAAAATGATCATTGATCCACAGCACATTTTAACCCCAAATTTAATGATCTTATAAACATTCATCTTGTAAATATGACTTTCAATGATAGTACCTAAGAGGAGAAAAACAGAATAGCATTTGAAATATAAAATTCCAGTATTTAGATTGGTACCTCCTTTAGAATTTTTACCTTTCAAAACAAAATAATCTCATATAGACTTTTACTACCAGTGTATAAGTTGGTTAGGGCTGCCTTAGCAAAGAACCACAATTCAGCTGTTTTAACAACAAACATTTATTGTCTCACAGTTCTACAAACAGACTTCTGAGATGAACATATTGGCAGGGTTGCTTTATCTGAGGGGTCTGAAGGAAAATTTGCCCTTCTACCAATGATGGATTACTGACAACCATCAGCATTCCTTGGTTTGTGGACATAACATCTACATCACTGCTTTTATTGAAACATAGCATCATCCTACCTCCGTCCCTTCAGTCTGCCCTTTGTGCCTGCCTAGTTCTGAGTCACTGCCTGTTTTTAAAAGTGTATCAGTCATATTGAAATAGAGCCCACTCTGATGCCTCATTTTAACTTGATTACATTGTAAAGGCCCTAATTCCAAGTAAAGTCACATTCTGAGACACTAGGGTTGAACATAGCTTTCTCAGGTGGGGATGAGTCCTGGACTTAATACCTAGAGCCTGGGTCTACATAAACTGAAAGCAAATGTTGAAGTGAAACCCTTAACAGGCATCCAAAGAGTTCAGAGGCTCCCAAGGGAAAAGGAAGTAACAACCAATATGTATGAGCAAGCGTATTACATATGTGTGTGTGTGTGTGTATGTTTTCACAGTAAACAAATTAAACATCTCTTGTCATCTCTCTATGAAGCTCTTAAATTGGATGATTCAGTATATTTTCTGCATAAGATAAGATAGGAAGTCATTCAACAGATATGAAGGCATAAACAGATGGAGCAGCTGTTTGTCAGTTTAAAACACTGCAGATGCTTCTCAACTTATGATGAAGTTATAACTCATAAAACCATTATAAGATGAAATCTCATTAAGTTGAAATGCACTGAACATACCTAACCTACTGCATGCTGCTGCTCGGTAACAGAGGGCCTTGTGGACTATCACTGGTTTATTCTGACCCAGTGGCTGTCTGGGAGCTATAGCTCACTGCTGCTGCCCAGCATCCCAAGTACCATTTCACATAGTGCTATCCCAGTGAAGATCAAAATGCAAAGTATAATTTCTACTGAATGCATATACTCTTGCACCATCTAAAAATTTAAAAAGTTCATCAAATCATCATAAAATGAGGATTATCTATATGCATTTTGAATTTTAATTTCTCCAATATTTTGCATCTACGTAAGTCCAACAATGAAATACTTCAAAAAGTTCTTCAAATATTTATGTAATTATAGATACAATTGAAAGAACGATGTAGGCAAAACATATGAAGAAATGACAGCAAAATTTTTTTCATATTTGGAGAAAATCATCAACTTGTACAATCAAATAACTAAATGAACAACAAAACTAAATAAATATTAAGTAAAAAGGTCCGGGGATTTAGCTCAGTGGTGCTGCCACCTGCCTTGCAAGCGCAAGGTCTCAAGTTTGATCCCCAGTCCCCGCCCCCCCCCAAAAATTAAAACATAGACATCTCAAAGTAAATTTTGTAAAACCAAAGTAATAAGCAAAAACACTAAAGACCATAAAAATATAAAGTCATATCACACAAATGGAAGCAATACAAATAGTTGTGTACTTATTTTGAGAAAAATCAGAAACCACTGGTGTTGCATACCTGCAATCTCAGCACTCAGGAGGCTGAGGCAGGAAACTTGTGAATTGTAGGCCAGCCTGGGCTACATGACAAGACTTTGTCCCAGACCTTGTCTCAGACCTTGTCTCAAAAAACAAAAACCAAACACAATAAAAAAGGGAGAGGGGATAGAGGTCAAAGAAAATGAAAAGACATCTTTGAATGGCTGTTGGAAGAGGTTGTCAATCTAGAATTGTGCATCTAGAAAAAAAAGTCTTTTTAAATAAAAATATTTAAGACATTTCTAGACAAATTCTAGAAAAATCTGTTTTAAGCAGACTGACTCAACAAAAATGCTAAAGAGAGATGCTAAAATTGATAACAAATGATACTATATGGAAATTCAAATTTATTGAAAAAAGTAAAAGCCATCATAGATGAAAAATATGTGGGAAAATGCAAATAGTTCATTTTAATTTTTCTTAAATTATTTGTAAGTTGACATTATTTAAACATAAATAATAATGTAAAAGAATAGTGCTTATGCAGATCTATAATCAGTAGCAAAATGGACTGGGAAGGGGAAAATGGAACTATACTATTGTAGAGTCCTTATATTTTACATAAAGTTGTATGAGTAACTCTAAGGATATTGTGATATATTCGCGTTGTTTGTTGTAATCCTAAGGCAACTCGAAAAAATATATATAGTAGTATATCTAAAAATCCAATAAGTGATTTACAGTAGAATATTAGGTAATCTAATTAATCAAGCAAAGTAAATAAGAAACTAGAAAAGAAATTATAAGTGGTACACTAAAAAAGTCACAAAATTGTATTAAATGTAAATGAACTCAACACTTCAATTAAAAGAAAGATTTTCAGAGTGGTCTACATAAAAGATTACATGCTATTAACAATGACAAAGAAGTTCAAAGATAAAATTATCAGAATATCATACCACAAACCTCAGTAAACCTATATGGCTATAGTAATATCAGGCAAAGTTAAATCAAAGAATATTATCATAAATGAGGTGGGATTTTTCCCAATGAGAAAGGATTGATCAGGATGACAAAAGATTCTAAATGTGTATTAGTTGGAAGAGAACTTCTAAACATGTGAACAGAAATTGGCAATGAAGAAATTGCCAAATCCATAACCAGATTTAAAAATCCATCTTTGGTAGAATAACTAGAGAGGTAAATCAGTAAAGCTACTGAAGATCTGAACTACTGTATCTACCCAGTACAAGTAACTGGTATTTACAGAATACTCCACCCAAAAGAAATACTTAAAATTAATCAGCATAATGCTAAGCAGCCTATTGTTAAATGAGAAATCACAAGTGAAATAATAAAGTATTCTTGAACCATTATGCAAATACCACTTTTTCAAATTTCTGAAAAGTGGCAAAAGTGGTATTTGACATGAAAACTTATAAATGTTTTTATTCAAAACCCAGTAAGAATTAAAATAAAACCTGGGTTTCTACTTTGAAAGCAAATAAAAGAGTAAAATTAAGTTAAAAATTAGAAATAAAAGGAATATAAAGGTGAAAGAAGTCAACAAATACAAAAGAAACAATCAAGAAAATTACCAAAGCCTAAAATTCACTATTTGAAATAACTAGTAAAAACAGATAAATCCCTAACAACTTGAATAGGAAAAATATATAGTACAATAACAAAAGAAAAAAACTGTGACATAGCCACATCATGTCATAAAGTTTGCAAAACCCAATATTACTGACATATTTTGCTAATGAATATCATTTAAGATGGAATAGAAAATGTCTGTGAAAAAAAAGTCTGTGAAAAATTATATTTAGGTGCCAGAATAGCCCAATATCTACAGGAGAAACTGAAATTTTAATTTAAAAAATACTTCCCAGGAAGGTAGTATAAGTTTAGATGGCTTCACTGGTAAATTCTTAGAAGACAATTTATCACATTTAATAAAATTCACTAATTTTACGCGAAATTTTCCCAGAAATAATATGTAGGAAATACTCAAAATATTATCTGAGATCAGCACTATCCTAATAATAAAACCACACGCATACATGAGGAGAGGAAACAAAATCACAAGTCAATGACCAGCAACCCTCATAAACATAGATGTGAAAAACATTCTTAACAAAATCTGAAAAGCTAAATTCTAGTAAAATATGAAAAGAAAAATAAATCGTAGCCACATGGGTTTTATTCCAAGAATTCAAGGCCATTTTACCACTTAAAATTAAGCAGTGTTTTCATCATGATAGTAGAATAAAAGAGAAAAATAACATATGGTCATCTCTACAGATATAGAAGAAAACATTGGACAGATTCAACAAATATTCATGACACCACAGAAAAATCTCAGAAAATTAAGAATAGAAGGCAACTTTGTCAATCTACTAAAAACATCTGACAGCCCCATAACTCACATCATATACAGTGCTGGTGAAGGACGTATTTAACACTTTTCCTATAAGATTTTGGAAAAGGCAGAAACATATGCATTCCTACACTTCGACTCTCATCCTCTCTGTCACACCTCTCATGTTCATTTCTATTCAACCTTATGATAAAAAAATAAAGGGTTCTGGCCTCACTGCCATTTTCACATTAAATATAAACAAGCTTATAAATGCATTATCTTTGCAAAGAACTTTAGTGCTTTAAGGATATACTTACTTGACAGGAGTTGATTTATGTGGTTCTCAAAATACTCATGCTACCTACTTCAAACTGTATGATATTTACTATCTCGGTCATAACTGTATGACAGAACAATTTGGAAAATTGTTCTGGAACCACATTACTAAAAACATGAGGCTTTAAGAAGAATGGAAGAGATGCAAACCAAGAATGTAATGAATTTGTTGTGAGTCTGAGAACTATTGCTGAATTTTCTGAAGTTCTGTTTCCTCATCAACCAGGCAGTGTAAATTTGATGCTTTAGTTATAAAAATACAAATTAAGAAAATGTATAGGAAAGCTTTGGATTTAGCTAATGGTGCTGCTGTCTGCCTCACAAGTGCAAGATACCGAGTTTGAGCCCCAATGCAAAAAAAAAAGAAAGTTTTAAACTATATAGTAATTTTTATATAAGATATAATGAAATTAGAAAGAAATAGAACATTCATTTTCTTAAAGTAGTGAGGTGAAACTAGTATTTATTATAGGACTATGACATTACAAATATTAAGTTACATATTTTATATATTTTCTTTCTTAGATTGAAAAGTAAGCAATTATTTTGAGGAAATGGAAGTTTGAAGTAATTAATAAAGCTGTCTACATATCCATATTATGACAGAGTAGTAACCCCCTTTCCATAGCTTTGTGTTCACCAATTTTGAGTTACCCAAGGACAATTATAGTCCCCAAATATTCAATGGAAATTTTCAGAAATAAACCATTCAAAGCTATAAATTTTGTGTCCTACTAGTCATCTGATGAAATCTCACCATCTTGGTCCTCTGTTCAGGAAATGAATCGTTCCTTTGTCATTGTACCCATGCGACATATTCACCTATCTGTCACTCAGTTAATGAATTGGCTGTCAACATATCCAGAGAACAAGAGCAACTTTCAAATATCTTTTATTATATTATTATAATTATTATGTTATTGTTGTTGATCTCTTATTATACCTAATTTAGAAATTAAAATGTATAGTGGCTATGTATGTCTAAAAACTGTAATATGTATACAGTTTGGTGCTGTCTGTGATTTAAACCATATACTGGGGATCTTCCGATTGTATTCCTCAAAGACAAGAGGTGACTACTGTCATATGTTATGTTGCCACTAACACTTAAGTTTGAGAATTTAAACTTTATGTCACAGTTTACTACTTAGTGAGCTTGTCTTCTAGCTGATTTCAGAGAAGACTTAGTTTCTCCATTAGTAATATGGAAATAATATTTTGCACTAAATTCAATAATGTCAGTATTATATGAGAAATCCCTCTAAAGATGTTAGCATAATGCCTACCACATTATAAGAGCTCAAGAGTTATTAGCTTTATCATTGCTGACATGATGACAGTAATGATTGTGATTATTTTAAAGAGACAAATTAAAGATGCTTGAGGTAGGAAGGGAATCCAAAGGTCTGTCATAGGTTAGAAAGTTTAAAATCTATGTCTCTCCCACCAGAAGCCCTATGTTCTCTGACTCTTTTCATGGTAGGACACACACAAGTCAAACCCTTCTGAAAATCATTGGTAATGAAGCGCATTTTACATATGTTTGTTAAATGTACTGATTTTTAAATTTTCATGGAAAAGTAATTTACAAGGTCATAGAAGGATGAGTTGAAAACACAGCTTCAAAAGTGACAGTGAAGGACGTCTTAGGACACTGCTGTGGTAGGATCCAGAACACCTCCCAGTAGTCCATGCACTGAGAGATTGGTCTTTAGCCTTTGGCCCTACTGAGAGGTGATTTGGTCTTTAAAATGTGGGGTCTAATTGGAGGTTTTAGGTCACTGGAAGCATACCCTTGAAGGGGATTACATAACTCTGATCTCTGCCTCTCTCTTTCGTGTACCAGCCATGAGGCCTTAAGGAGAACAGTTTCACCATATATTGCTGCCATGATGACCTGCCTTACCACAGATCCAAAAGTAACATGGCCGTCCAAACATGGACCAAGTCATGCAAAATGGTGATCTAGGCCAGGGATTTAGCTCAGTGGTGCCACCGCCTGCCTCACAAGTGGAAGGTTCTGCGTTCGATGCCCGGTACCCCACTACCCCAAAAAATGGTGACCTAAAAGTAACCTTTTCTCCATTTAAGCTAATTTTCTCAGGTATTTGTTACAATTACAGAAAGCTCAGAAACACAGAAACATAATAGAAAATATCAAAAATGTATGAGTCTTAATAAATATAAAAAATAAACAGTAAGAGACAAAAATCAAAATACTGGAGCTCACTATTTTATTGAACTGAACTCCACAGGCAGTACTTTCTTAGAAATATCTCCACAATTCTTCAGAGACTACCTTCTCCCTAGGTCAAACAGCAGAAGGAAGCACATATGAAAGATTATTTGAGTTGAAAATAAATAAATAAGTTTAACACCTGTCAAAGACAAGATTTCAACTTTTAATCATTAATATTAATAACAGAAATACTTTCTCAATTTTTACCAATAGTGACCTAAATTGTATTTAAATGTCTGAAGAGGATACAATGTGAAGAATATTTTTAAAAAGTAAAAAAAGGTACATTTACTCTAGAAATGTGATATGTCACTTCTAGAGAAAATGTATTTTTATGGCTTAGTAAAAAGCCCTGGAAACTAAGATTTGAAAGAAATTTTTATTTATCCTGAAAATTTAGTTAAGATAGTCGGGTTACTAAGATAATAAAGGTTTCATTAAGATGATCCCATAGTTTGGCATGTATAAAACAGGCATGCGAACAAAGCCTAGGTTTATTTCCAGGATAATTCAGGAAGGAGTTCTGTGGGGCTACTGAATTTATAAGGTGCTAAATTAAAAACTAATAAAGCCTATGTCTGATTACAAATTGTGTGGTCATTATTTTGCAATTAGTGTCACTTATTTGAAAAGTGCTTTCCCAGTATTTAAGATCCTAGCCACACTTTTCCAAAGCATTTCATTCTAACAATTTTGAAAATTATTGCAGAACTAGTCATACTGAACCATATTAAATCAATCTGTACATTAGTGATTGTAGGAGTCAGATTTCTGTTCCGTTTAACATTTACAAGCACTCAGAAGAAGTGTAACTTCAGTTACAAAGTCATGGCGTTTTGTGTCAATCTAAATCTTATGGAAAGATCAAGAGGGCAAACTCTTAAATATGTGGTCCTATCCTATCTCATCCATTAAAAGGGACTCTCAGAGCTCTCCATTCTGACATCTAGTCCAGCATTGCCAACCCTTACCATTACCAACATGCTCAGCTTTACTACTCTATTTTTTATTCTTAAATTGTACTCATCCTATTTATCCTCACCAGTTGTCTATGGAAGTGATCGTTTTATTATTTTAAAATGTATATTGACAGTTGTTTTCACTATATTCCCTCTAAATGGTATTCACATTTCAAAAGATGACCCAGGCTACTATGGTCGTAAGAAGAGTGAAGACTAGGAGCTGTTTGCTGCATGATTTTAAGAAGATGACTGAAGGGAGAAAAATAGTCTGATCTCCACTCTAGTTTGGCATGTGAGGTTGAGGATCTAGCTCAGAGCACTCAGTGAAAAAAAGAAGTGGTCCCTTCTTCCTAACCACCCCAAGCAGTCTTGGGAAAAGGATTTTATACATTGTTTAATGGTGTGACTAAAAGTAAATTGACACCATGCAGGTAGGTAGTAATGTTTGTGTTTCAGTAAAAACGGTTTAAAACTTCTTTAATAGTAAAGGTAAATGGATGAAATCTGATGCTATGGAGAGAAAACAACCACAGAATGCTTTGTCTCAAGAGACAACCTGAGTGTAACACAGACTCTTGAGTTGCAAAATATAGGGGAGAGAATAAGAACAATGGCATCAGTCAATAAAGACGGGTGCTTAAAACCATACTGGGCTTCAGGGCTCCTGAAGAATAATGTCAGCTACCTAAATCCACATCTCTACACACATTTGCCAAACCCATACAGATTCAAAAGGGAAGCAAATAAAACTACCCTCAAAAGTAGCTTAGGGCAACGAACACTGTACATTCATATGTATATTTAAATTAAGAATTAAACATTAAATCCAACAGAGTCACATCTGTAGTCAACACTGAAGCAGAGCCTGACAGAGACTGTACAGAAAAGAGGGAAGCTACTGAAAACCTAGTGATGGCCAAAAGCACATAAAATCACCCCTAAAAGAGAAATACTCATCCAAAGCAGGGCAAATACTCAAAGCATGGCTGAAACATAGTGAGTAAACACAGTACTACTGAGCAATTGAGAAGGGACTTGACTCACAAGATAAGGATCCTATGTTTTTCTCTAATAGAGAATTTAGAAATAAATTGGCTAGCAGAAGGAAAACTGTTAGACAAGAGGAATGGTATTTGGGGAAGAAAAGAGGGAAGGTAATGAGGGGATGGATATAATCAAAATATGTTATATCCAAGCCCAGGCATGGTGGTGCATTCCTGTAATGCTAGCATGTGGAGAGTCTGAGACAGAAGGATAAAAAATTCAAGTCCTTCCTGGACAATTTAGGAAGACCCTGTTTCAAGTAAAAAATATAAAAGGTTGGGGATATAAGTCAGTCTGAAGGCCCTGGGTTCAATTCCCAGTACCATCAAAAAGAAAAGAAAAGAAAAAAATTACATGCATCTATAAAAATGCTACAGTGTAACACATTATTCTGTATAATTAATTCACATACACACAAACATGCAAGTAAAAGAAGAGAATTGGATATTTGCACAATCAAAGTGCTAATCTCCCAAAGATACTTTAAATGAAAGAATTGGAGACCTGATGAAGAAAAGAAAAGAAGTGAATATTACAAATCTGGATATCACAAAGAGTAAAAATAATGAATTATCTCAAAAACAAGTCTTCACTTCCAAAGGATTTAAAATCTCAGTCTTTAAATCTGCATTATATTGCCTCTCTAAATAGGGCACTTGTGAGTTGAGCAACTTGTTGAACTCTGAAGCTCTCTCACCATAAATGAATAGAGCACTGCTACTACCGGATGTGAAGGCGAGATGTTTTGAAATAAGCAATAAAAAGGGTAGCAATATCCATACGAGGCTGTTATAAAATGTTTCATAACAAGAAAATAGAAAATACGAATCAATACATTTAAGTACCTTAAAACCTAGGGAAAAAAACACAAGGCAAAGGAAAAATTCAATTTGGTACCTAAACTTGAAAAGAAATATTGTTAAGCAACAATTGTAAACACGAAGGAATAACCTTAATAAGAAATATCAATACTCAGCAAACAGTAAAGGCAGGAATGTATAAAATGTCAGAGAAATTCGGGAAGGAATTTTTAGTACAAGTGTGTGTTACACAGTATTTGCTTTCCAGTTGAGGAAGTGGCACATGTGTAGAACACATGTTCATTCCTTCCTTCATCCTGTCTCTCCCCTCTATTACCACTCCCTCCATCTTCTCTTCTTCTCCTTTGAGAACAATCTATCTCCCTACTTATTTTAAAATACTTTTTAAATTTAGTATTATATCAGAAATATTCATTTACATTATTGAATGTCATTCTGATTTATTTTGATAATCATATATTTTCTCTTTTTCATACACACTGTGTTTTTCCAAATGTTCATTAATCACATGGTACTGCTGTGAATTTAGCTAATGTTGGAAATTTGTGGGTGTTATGATGAACTGAACCCTAAAGAGCAAAGACACAGAGCAGTCCTTTAGTGTCAAACCCAGTGTGGTGGAGAACAGGTAACATACTTCTAAAAGAATTATGTTGAATTAAAAATCAGATTGAATTCTTAAAAATGTATCAATTAATTGGAACTTAACAATATACTGAAAACCAAAAAGAGGAGAACAGAATTTACTTGACTCATACAACATATAAATACTCCCATTTTTCCATCAGGAATGTTGTACCTCTGAGGAGGATTTTGGGGAAAAGATGAAGGTTTCCTTCATTTTTTTGTCCTTTCATTACCTTCCCTAAATCACAACAAATATCAAAGAGCAAATTAGTGAGTAAATGAATTGATAAGCCAATCAATGTATATTTTCAAAGAGAAAGATAGTATTTCTATATTTTCAGAGTCTTCCTCTCTAATGAATCCTAAAAAGTTTAAAATTAAGATTCAAACACAAAATATTATTTTGAAATTGTTATTTACTCTATTATTAAATAACCTTTACTAGTAACTTCATTCCCTGCTGTTAATAACTCTTTAACTCTATGTTATAATTATTCTGATGTATTTATTTACACATATACACATACACACACACTTTCCACTTTCTAGAAATGCAGAACACACATATTCTAAATTTTTCCATACGCCTTCATATTAACTTCAAACTTTACAATTGAAATTATTCATGTATGTTATGAACTAAGGCAGAAAACACTTATATAAATTATCCAGGAGTTTCTATTTGTGTAGAATAAAAGGAATACTTTGCCAAAGACAACAAATTTAGAAGAGGCAAAGCTGTTCATTATCGACATTATATATCATGGAATTATTAAAAGTTTGAAATATAATCACCTAAAAAAGTAAAGTGAATCACAAATAAAATGTTCAGTTTTAAAACTCGAACAAAAACACATACATATTAAACTGAATGAAGATACAGAATTCTAGTAGAATTATGAAATGTATGGCATAACAGATCAAAAGCTACGATAAGGCATACTTATTAAATAGCAATTACCACTTGAGTTTCAGAATGTCACATCAATAAGTCCATCTAATACACCTATGTATTACATTAGGAATTTTGAAATTAGTATTTGAGAATATTTAGCACAAACTGAATAAAATTTAGTTTACTAAATTATCTATGTCTTTTTATTTAAAAATTTTGTGCTCAGTTTTGGGGGAAAAAATAGTACATTCTGACTGTGTTCAAAGAATAGCAATTATACCATGTCTGAAATCTATCTTGAAACAACTTCTGTGTAAAAGGTGTGATTTTGTGTAGTTTAAACTGGACTGCAGGATCAGTCAGTTCCCAATCAAGATCCTGGGTCCTGCACCATCTAATCAGAAAGGCTACTCCAGAGTCAGCTTCTACATCTCCAGTTATCTTGAACAATGCCAGAAATGTTTCAAAGAGGTAAAATAAACATGAAGAATGATTTTCATATATAAAATTAGTAGCTGGTTAGTGAGAAGAATGCGTGTTTTTAAAAGCTCCCTTGGGCCAGGGATTTAGCTCAGTGGTTCCACAGCCTGCCTCGCAAGCACGAGGTCCTGAATTTGATCCCCGGTACAAAAATAAATAAATAAATAAATACCTCCCTTGGTGAAATATTTTTTGAAAAGTGGGTGGTTTAATGATGGTGGAGATTCTCCCTAAATGTAAAACCTTATCAGACTCTTCAACTTGTATCCTTGAAAAAAAGCGTCAGATACTCTGTTCCATTATTGGCTCTGAGGATTCTTGATTGGTTTAAAATCAAGATATTTTGCTAGATGATTAGACAAATACAGTGTTAGAAAAGTATTGCACTTACTGTTGAAAAGGCTTTTATGAAAATTTGATTTTACACCTCAAAACTCCAAAGCTAGGATTTATTCGACCCCACAGAGCAAACTTTGGGCCTGTTAAGTGCCTGTGTAGGTGAATATGCTGTGGGGCTCTTTCATTTTGATCTGGTAGTGAATTCCCAGAAGAGTAGCTAACCCTTACCAAGAACAGAATGCAGACTGCTACCTCTGTTTGGCAAACAAATAAGTAAATAAATAAGCATGCTTAATAATTGCATTCTAACAAGATTACACTGCTTTTTAGCAGGAAGTAATGTGGAAACATGGATCTTTATTGATCCCATTCTTACTTTTTTCAACAATAAAGCTTCCTTTAAAAAATATTTCTCTACATAATATTAGGTTACCTTGAAATTAATACCACAGAAACGAAGGGACCACTTAATGCCTAAATATAGTGTTTCTTTAGTACTGTGATCTCACATATTCTCTAACCGTTATTACTGTGGGACTGCAAAACCTTGTAATCTTAGAATTCTTGTAGCCCTGACTGCAATTAAATGTGAGCTAATGATTAAGAAGCTTGTTAGTTCTGGGAAGCTAGATAAAATTTGTAACAGACACAGAGTTTTAAAGGTAAATTACTCAACTCCTTGTTTGCCCGGAGAACGGACGTTCCCGGACCCACTATCTGTAGGACAATCCATCAGTGTGTCTGCCGACCATCAGTACGTGACAGTCGTGACCATTAGTGTGTGTGTGCCAACCATCAGTACGTGACAGTCGTGACCATTAGTGTGTGTGTGTGTGCCAACCATCAGTACGTGACAGTCGACCACTAACCCTTTCTTTTCTCTTAAATGTACATGTTAACCTCCCCCTCAACCCCCTATAAAAACAGCCCCAGACTCTGAGCCGGGGCCTCTCTAAGCTACTTTGCTTTGGGAGTGCCGTCTGGCCAGACTAATAAAGGTCTGTTTTACTTTCCAACTTGTCCGGTGTGTTCCCTCCCGGGTGTTCTTCGCTGCAGTCAGCTCCTCGGAGCGTTTGGTAAGGCCCATGGTCTTACATTATTTCACCCAAAGTTAAAAATGACAATGGATAGTTATTCCGTAATTTGATGACATTTAATATTCCAATCATTCTATTAAAAGCTCTATTTATTACCAGAGTTTCATTTTACCAGGGAAAGAAATTTACATAAAGGATTTACTTTTCCTGAATTTTTCTGTGCATCACAATAAACTGATGAAACCAATTAAAATACTATTGAGGATTTTCCTAAGAATCAATTTAATAACCAGAGATTGTGAGAGAAAAGCGTGATTAAGTTGACCCATAATACTCAATAGTATATTGCCTATATTTCTTAGATTGGAGACCCAGTTTATCTTATTTAACCAGTCTCAGTATGAAATAAAGTTGTCGAAGATGAAAAAATTTCTAAGTTAGATGTAAATGTCTTTTTTATGAACTTGTACATTCCTGTCAACTGCATCTCTGAAAAAGAATATTTTATTATTGCAAAATGAAGAATAATATAAAAATTAAAAAATTAAGTAATTAGGTAACATATTCAGGGTAGTACAGTGAAAAGGACAAATGTAGAGTTTGGTGAGTGAGCAATAATCTGCAATAATCTGTATTACATATTTAATACAAACAGGAAAACAAACATATTTTATGCATATAAATGAAATAAAGAATGTTTGTGGAATACAACTAAAAAATCTTATTTCACCTCTTCCCAATACAAGAATAATTTCATATTTAAAAGAAATAAGTACTATTCTTATAAATATTTCAAATTACTTATATTATTTGAAATTTATAATTTTAAAGGTATTAATTTAAAAAGGTAAAAGTAAAAATAACAGTAATTAAACATAGGTTTTAAAAATTCAAGTTGAAACTTTGAATTTAATCCCATCAGTCAGGACAAGAATTCTTCAACTTTTTAAACTTTCTCTGGAACATAAAAGCAGTCCACAAAAGAATTAAACACAAACCTATCAACTGAACTTGACTGCAGTTATCATACAGAATTAAATTAATTGTCTTGCAGACTCATTAAACATTTCTAATTATTTTGACAAATTCTAGGAGTGTTAGGCTGATATCAAAAGACCGAGGGAAGTGAAGAAATCTTCATAAATAAAAATGATTGATTAATTAAAACTGGTGGAAAAATAGAAGTGCTATGCATATAAATGAGAAACTAAAGGAATGTCAGATCATTTACAAGGTAAAAGTGGTGCTAAAATAACCACATTTGTATAGTAATATGTATATATTTTTGGCATAAAAATATATGAGAGACAATATCTCAACTATTTTCATTAATTTTCACATTAATGGTACAAAATTGTTCATTTTTACCCGAACTATACAAATAAAAACCCAATTTCTAAGATAAACCCCTAACTTGTCTTTTGATCTCTAGTTTATGCCACAGAATCTATACCTTCCTTAATGCTGCTTACACGGTATTTCATTGTTGTGATAAAATGCTCTAACAATGGGTGCACTCTATCAGCTTCTAGCTTTTTCACAGAAAGACTAACAAGCTTATAGACAATATCAACTGTGGCTACTAAACAAACTTGCCCCGAATAAAAAAATATTCTAAACAGTCCTCTTTGGGGATGGAAAAGTGTGTTATTCTTGTAAAAAATATTAGGTCATGTAATAATTTCACAATTAATATTGTTTATTGCAGCAGATATTCATTCTGCCAAGAGAAGCCATTCCTTTAAGGTATGACCCAGAAGGAAGCATTACACAGATATGCTTCAATAATGGGAACACAGCTACAAAGTGACTGGTGGAAGTTTTCCCTTTGGTGACCAAAAGAAAGAACCAGAAGAGCTTATGTTGAATTCATTATTACCTCTAGCATCTTTGTTGCATGTTTAAAGTTTCTACAGAAATGTCTTTGAGGGTTTAATTCTAAGGCAAGTGAGGTCTAAATATAGAAAGTAAAGCCGTAAAACAATGATGGACACATAGAGACTCATTTTCCTGAAGACTTTGTAACAATAGCATCACTATCTTAAAATGAAACTAAGATGTGAATTAGGACTTTCCTTAGGTTCTTAATTTAACTCCTCAGAATTTGGAAATTGAGTACAATGAGCAATTCCTATTGAGGGTAAAAAAAAATTTCTTGTAAGAAACTTTTCCAATCCAAATATAGGAATAATTCATTGCAAATGTTGGTTGTATGTCTGTCATATAGAAGCATGGCTGTGTGCATGTGTGTCTGTAAACTGAAGACCTGATACATTTAGAGAAATAGCCAAAATCTAATGCCACCAAGACATGATGAAATTCAGGGAAAAAAAAAAACATGTTTTGATGAATATCACAAAATATTATATGGAAATCACTTTGGTTGAGATTATATATTTCAAATTTTTCGTAATATCCAGTTTTAGCTCTTTCCTTTCTAAATAATTTAAAGCATTTGGAGAGCATCCAGAGCATAGAAATTTAAATGATTAGTAAGTCAACACAATGTCTTTAGTGATAAAAGTAGAAAGCCAAATTTGTGTAACTTGGCAAGGAAAAAGCAACATTTATAAATATTTGAAAAGTGTGAAAAGACAGAAATAAACACAATTACTTAGCATAGCTTGTAGGAATATGACATAAAAAGAAAAATAAAATTTGAAAGAAAAATATAATTTCTGTTACTCTGAAAACACATTTTTAGCAAAAATGAGAGGAAGTAAAAGATAATTTATATTTACTAGCTTTTATTTCATTAGAATAATTGGTGAAATCTTTCATTAATTGATAAAATAATGTTCATTGAGTAAAAGTCTTGAGGACTCATGACAATTATAGGAATAACTGTAATAGCTATAACAATCTGGCAAACATTGTCCTAACACATTTAATTTTTATAATAACTCTATGAAATAGATATTTTTATTGTCCTCATTTTATATGCATAAAGAAACTCATATAAACAGGTTAAATGCCTAATGACTTTTTCTTGCTATACTATTAAATGTCTGTAATATTAATGTATTAGATATGACTAATAATCTACAATTCATATCTACTATACACTCTCAGTCATAAAATAAGGGATGGGTTTTGGTTACTTCAAAATAAATATTTTCATTCAGTAGATTTGTTTGGAATTAGATTATGCACATATGTTCATACATAATTGATTTCATAACTCACACCAGGAACATATGCTAATATGAAAGATGCTTCCATTATTTACTCTTTAAGTATCCTTCAAATTGGTATCTATGGACCATGTAATCAATTAAAGCCCTCAGTCAACAAGATTTATTACCATACAAAATTTTATAGTAAAAGACTCATACTAAGCTCCGGGGATATAAAAAAGAAAGAGCCTATAAGGGCCTCTGATTTCATGGGATATACAGAAAAACAAGACTGTATGATCTCACTCATAATGGGAACATGTAAAAGTTGATCTCATACGAGTTGAAACTAGAAGGGTGGATACTAGAGGCTGTCATGCTAGGAGAGGGGAAAAGAAGTCAAACTAAGAGTACAATGTTATTGTTTCATAGAAGGAATAAGTTCTGGTGTCTTGTGGCTCAGCAGTATTGTGGTTACATTACTAACACTAATGTATTACGTATCTCAAACTAGATATGAGAGGAATTTTTGTTCCACTATAAGAAAATTATGAAATTTTAAAGTGATGAAATGCTAACTACCCTGAATTAATCACTATAGGATGTGTACATGAATTGAAATATCACACTGTATTTCATAGATATGTATAAATATGTCGATCATTTTTTATTTAAAAGGGGGAAGAACAGTTCATAAATAATCAGAATGTATTAGCAGAAGTTCTCCAGAGAAACAAAATCAATAGAATACATAGATAGATTAAATATTTACAAAGGAATTGGTGTAAGAAATTATGGAGGTTAGCAAGTCCTAAATCTGTAGGGTGGACTGAATACCAAGGGACAAGAAAGAGCCAATGCTGCAATTCCAGTCCAAAGGTCACAGTCACAGAGCACATGGAAGGGTCAGTTCTCCAATTCAAGTCTGAAGAAGGATGGAGGAGGGAAGGTTCAGCCAGTTTGTTGTCAGGCCATTCAGTTAACTGGATGGAGCTAGCCAACATTAACATGGCCAGCCTGCTTAATTCAAAGTTTACTCACTTAAATGTTAATTTCATCCCAAAATGCTCTCACCAAAACACCAAAAATAATTTTTAACCAAATATGTGGGCCCTACAAGGCTTAACTATGTTGTCACAAAATTAACCCTTACTCACTGAAATATGATCTAGAGTTTCGGGATTTTAGTAGTCAAGAAGTTTTCTTTTAAGACTTGATGTTAAAGCTGACATACAGATAATCAAAAGTGAACACCCATAGGGCAGCCAATGAGATAAGAAATTCTCTGTGAAGAGATTGAAATGGTAAAACAATGAACAGAGAAAAAGCCTGTGTGACTCAAGGTCTGGAGAAAGGACAACAAAAGGTGGTACCTGAAAAAAAGTCAGAGGAAGCTGATGCAGAGTATGACACAGTCTAAATTTAATGCTGAATGGGACTGAAAGACTCCAGGTGGTTTCCAGTTGAAGACAGCTGCTATATCCATGAAATCAGCATTGGTCCCTGCAGGATTCTCCCTCACAAGCAATTTGTATTGCTTGAAATAATATTCCAATATACATGATCAGTAACTCGCAGCTCAAAGATATTTATTGAGCATGTAATATATACCAATGACTTTTTAATCACAGGAGAATCAAAGAATCATGAGCCATCATCCTTATTCCCAGTACATTTCAATACCAAGCATAGAGAATAATACCAGAACATAATCTTACTTTGTAAAGATGATTTGTAAGTAAATATGTTATATGGAAAGCGTCTGAGTGGTGCATGAAATCACTAACTTTAGAAAACTATTCACGAATCTACACATGCAGACAAAAGGAAGATACAACTGTTAGGCATAAAT
This sequence comes from Heterocephalus glaber, assembly GCF_053883595.1. NCBI lineage: Eukaryota > Metazoa > Chordata > Mammalia > Rodentia > Bathyergidae > Heterocephalus > Heterocephalus glaber. The sequence continues at coordinate 28,885,135 of NW_028258325.1, forward strand.
ACATTTTTGTATTTATTGATAATAATTTGAGTGCCTTTCATACAGTAATGAATTTTACTCTAAGACTGATTATGAATATCTGAATGGGACAAAAGAACATTTTCTCTTAATACAATTTAAACTACATCATGCCCATAATGAACCAAGCTAAGATACCAACATAACCTGAAAATTTAAGTAACAATTCCTGCATTTGATGTTCTTAACTTTTTTTTCAAGAAATCGAACTCAAGACTGCGGTTGCCAGGCAGGCACAGTGCCACTGAGCTACATCCCTGGCAATTCCTGCATTTGAAATACAGATATCTGCTCTCAATTAAACCCCCCCCATTTAATAAATATCATAATAATGAGAACATACTCAGGTGGTTTTTAGGTATTGGTTTTTAGGTTTTTAGGTAGTTATTTTAACTATTTTATAAGGCATTATCTTCTGTAAAAAGTAATCTATTCCAAAAATAGAGAAACACATAGAGACAAATACGAATATTTTGTACTGACCTCAATAAAATATAAGTGCTTCTTTTTGCTTGTTTATAGTTGTTGAATCAGCACTCCTGTTTTTCTGTATATTGCCTTCCCAAATTCCAAATTATTGCAGGACTAGGGCTTAAACTTCACATTCATAATGTCTTCTGAATATTCATATAAATTGCCCCTGAAAGCAGTCTCATTAAAAAGGACCTGAATAATAGTCCTTGTAAAGCCCTTTAAAAATATGAACCTTGTGTAAATGCTAAGTAGCATTTTTATTAGTGTTAAACATTAAACAATAGCAGTGGGACTAATAAATTTAGATTTATGGCATAGCCAAGGAAGAAAATATTTTCCTAAGGAGCATCAAAGGACAGTAAAAGGAGAATCAAGGAAACAAAACTTCATGACTCTACAGCACAGGAAAACACTGTCAAGAATATGCCATACTTTATTTTAAGACTCTATCTGGTATAAATGTTAATGCCAATGAGAATGATTAAAGTCATGGAGAGAAGGGGGAAGAATATTTAAGCAATTTGAAAATGTAGACCCAGTAAAGGGAAACTTCAATCAGATCATTAGTCACCTCGTTTTCATAATGAGAAGTCAATATTTTATTCCAGAAGAAAAGAAAATGCAACAATTTCATGCAGTTCACCATCTTGTAGTAAAAAAAACCAACTTTCTATAATCCTCTAAAAAAAAAAAGTTAAAGTTCCCTCTCTGCTATTCCTAGATTCAACCAGCAAAAACACTATTTCTCTCTAAATCTCCTTTCCTCTGTTCATCACAAGCAGTTCGACCTTTTAGATAGCTACTTGTATTCAGAGAGTGAGTTAAGTTGTTTTCATCTTGTGGCTGGACAATGATCCACTGATGATGACAAACTTTTTCCAAACTCTAAGCTGAGAAAATCCTTTATTTGCAATTGCTGAGATACTGAAATGTAACACAGGAGTTAGGACTTCTGATTGTCACTGGACTGCTGGCCTAGATTTCACCTAACAGTAAATCCTTCTTAGGTCCTTCAAAGGACAATGAAGAAGATTCCAATTCTCACAGACATGACCCTTGTCTGTGCACTCAAAACTCTAGACCTTTTAAATGTCAAACATTATGGACTGCAAAGATGTATAATACAAAAGGTAAGGGAATAAGGGGTGGGTGGAGGAGGGAGAGACGGAA